>NW_015174324.1:142005-152183 GCF_001447785.1 Gekko japonicus | reverse complement strand
CAAGACTTCAAACTATACAGCATGTACGGTGAAATATCAGTTTGCTCTTTGGGAGCAGATGTCTGAATTTATTGCAACCGTCCCTGAGGACACTAACCGTCAGGCTTGCAGGATTCAGAAGGAGGGAATGCTTTTGGCTAAGCATCAGCTCAATGCAGCTAAGCACACATTGGATGCGGCCGCCAAAACGCTGACTTCAGCAGTTACCCTCCGACATCACGCCTGGTTGCGTTCTACTGCCCTACCACAGGACACCAGGACTCTCACTGAGGACCTTCCATTCGAAGGTGAGGGCCTTTTCAGTGCCACGACTGATATGGTCTTGCAGTGGACCTTCCATTCGAAGGTGAGGGCCTTTTCAGTGCCACGACTGATATGGTCTAGACAAAAGTATAAAGACGTCACAGAAAATAGGAGTCACGTTGGCTCCTAAACCATCCAAGGCAAAATCCTGGAACAAGCTGTGGTCTCACAGATCCTCTCTTAAGTCATCCCCAGAAACTCAGTGGCAGCACTCACCCACTGTGTCCTCCCGCCCTTATGGGCACAAACCAAAATTCTCATCCATCTCTCAGCCTAAGGCTAAGACTTTGAAAGCTTCCAAGCTGAGCCTTTGACTCCTGTTGCCCCACCCCTACCCGCTTGTCTCCCTGCCTTGCTGCTTGGCAGCGAATAACACCAGACCGGTGGGTACTTTCCATCATCGAAAAGCAGTACCTCATAGAATTTATCCAGGTACCTGAGGTCCCCAACTTCATAATTACTCCACCATCCAGCACGCTCCTGGAAGAAATCCAGAACCTTCTTCAAAAGGACGCTATAGAACCAGTCCCGACAGCACAGCATCAACACGGGTTCTACTCCCGTTATTTTACGGTCCCCAAAATAGACGGAGGATTCCGTCCTATTATGGACCTCAGGGGACTCAACCAGTTTATCTCCTATCGGAAATTCCGAATGACAACATTACAAAGCATTCTCCCCCTTCTCAGCGAAGGTGTCTGGATGGTAACCCTGGACTTGCAAGACACACATTTCCATGTAACTATCCACCCATCTCACAGGAAGTTCTTGTGTTTTGCTGTTGCGGAAGGTCTGTGAAATCCATTCTGACCTCCATTCAGAAAGGGGACTTCATGGCTTCCATAGACCTGTTGGAAGCTTACCTACATATACCAATTTGGGAAACTCATCGCAGGTTTCTTTGCTCCGCCTACAATAGAAACCACTACCAATATCAGGCACTACCTTTTGGACTGAAGTCTTCACCGAGGGTTTTCACCAAGGGTCTTAGTGACCCTCATTGCTTATTTAAGAACCAAGAGCATGTCTCTATACCCCTATCTAGATGACATTTTAGTCAAGGCCAAAACATACGATCTGACAGTGCAGACCCTGGAGACCACAATGAAGGTACTCAGGGAGCCCGGGTTCATGATCAATGTGGAAAAGAGTTATTTAATCCTTATTCAATCACTGCTTCATCTGGAAGTGCAGATCGACACGGTGAGGGACAAAGTGTTTCTATCTCAAGAGAGACAACAGAAGCTAATTCAACTGACGCAAGAAGTCATGCTCTCACAAAGAGTGGAAGTCATGACCTTAGCACAACTCTTGGGAATGCTAAGGAGGTGTTACATTGGGCCAGATTCTACACACGCCCTCTACAACGCTTTCTCCTCCCCTTTCAGGACACGATCGCTCAGGAGAGGAGCAAACAGGTGGTCCTTCCACAGTTAGTGAAACAACAATTAGCTTGGTTGTTGGAGCCACACTGCTTCTCCGAGGGCATGCCACTCAGAGAACCGGTTCGAGTGGCAATCACAACAGACACAAGTCTGTTTGGCTGGGGAGCACACATGGAGGGGAAAATAGCACAAGACACTTGGAACCTGTCAGAAAGGCCCAACAGCATGAATATGCTAGAGCTAAGAGCAATCAGAATGGCTCTAGAGAAATTCCAAGGAGAGATAGCAGACTGTCACATATTAGTCAGAATGGAGAATATAACAGCAAAGGCCTATGTCAACAGGCAAGGGTGGGACCCGATTCAAATGGCTACACGAGGAAGCAAGTTGAATGAAGAGATGGGCAGAGAGGAACATACTGTCCGTAAAAGCAACACAGTTGGTGGGTCGGGAGAACACAGTGGCAGACTGGCTGAGCCGTCAGTGGATCGATCCATCAGAGTGGATGCTCAACAGGTCGGTGTTTGCTCAACTCTGTCACAAATTTGGGACGCTGGAAGTGGACCTATTTGTTACAGAAAAAAATTGTCAAACAACAAACTTTGTCTCAAGATTAGAGAATCCCCTGGCATTGGGCACTGATGCACTACATCTATAGCGGCCAACAGCGCTACTGTATGCCTTTCCACTGATTCAAGTCATTCAGAGAGTGGTCCAAAGAGTCATAGATCAACACGCAGAAATCATTCTGGTGACCCCATATTGGCCTCAACGGGCCTGGTTTCAGGATCTGTTGTGACTGTTGGTGGGAGAACTATGGCATCTTCTTCCAATGGAGGATCTTCTTATACAGGGGGCAACGGTTCATCCTCAACCAGGGTCTTACAGCTCACAGCCTGGAGGTTGAGCGGCAGCAGTCGGATATAGGCTACCCACAGGGGGTGGTTATGACCATGTTAGCAGCCAGGAAGGGGTCCACCAACTGAGTTTATAACAACACATGGCAGGTATTCCATTTTTAGTGCACAGGGTGGGACCTGGACTCTCTTAGGGCACCCATTGGCGAGATCCTGTTTTTCCTTCAAGTTGGATTGGATAAAGGGCTTAGCATGAGTACCCTAAAGAGACAGGTTGCTGCCATTTCAGCCATCAAGGGAGCCAAGAAAGGTAATTCAGTGGCTAGACACCCTCACATTAAAAGGTTCCTAAGGGATGACCCTCTTGAATCCTCTGCAGGCACATAGGTTTCCAACCTGGAACCTCAATATAGCCCTTAAGGTGCTCTGTAAGGTTCCCTTTGAGCCAATGGCAACATGTGCCTTAAAGGAGCTAACCTTCAAGACAGTCTTCCTGGTAAGCATTACCTCTGCAAGGAGGATATTGACGTTAGGGGCCCTTTCAATGGACAAAGAGCTATGTGTCTTCCATAATGACAGGGTGGTCCTCTGTACAGATCTGGCCTTCATCCCTAAGGTCAATTCGGCCTTTCATAGGTCTGTGGATATTGTCCTTCCATCTTTTTGCCCAAATCCTCAAAGCAAGCAGGAAAGGGAATGGCATTGCCTTGATGTGAGGAGGGCATTGAGTTTCTACCTGGATAGGACAAAACACATGAGGACCACAGACTCCCTCTTTGTTTCATTCAGGAAGTTGCCACTAGGTAGGAAGGTGTCTACATTCTCCCTAAGCATGTGGATTAGAGGGTGTATATACCTGGCTTATAAGGCTAGGGGTCTGGATCCTCCCCAGGGGGTAACAACCCCTTAGGGGGGGTGGCCACTTCGGCGGCTTATAGGGCTTTCCCATCAATGGAAGCAGTCTGTAAGGCAGCTACATGGAGGTCGGTACTTTTGGCCATAGGGTCTTGCAGCACACCTTGTAGACAGGAAAGCGGTTGGACCCACCCTGCTTTTTCACATCCCAGGAGTAAGGAGTCTGAAGGAGTGCCCCACTCCTGGACCACTGGAAAATGGAAGATTTATCTCAATTTACCGTGAAGCTTTCGTCTCGGAGGTCCAGAGTGGGGCAGTCCTCCCCACCCTTTGTGTAGGGGAACCGCTTCCTTTGTTGACGGAGGTGGTGTTTGGCTTCATCCATGTACAGACAAGGGCTGGGGGTAGGTTATCCTAGCCGGTTCTGCCTGGGGGACAAGTTCTTTAAAGTTCATTGGGTAGTTAGCTCCCCATTGGGAGCAATGTTGTCAGTTTCCTTTGCAGTGAAGGGGAATGGAGGCTTGGAAAATGACTGGGTTACAGGGTTCAAGCCCTCCCCTCTGTGACTAAAGAGTCTTCTGGCCCTGCCTTTGGAGAGGAGGAGCTATTCCCAGGAGTAAGGAGTCTGAAGGACTGCCCCACTCTGGACCACCGAGAAGGAAGCTTCACGATAAGTGGAGATAAATCTTCCATTCTTCACCTAGGGGTGCAAATCAACACAGTGAGGGACAAAGTGTTCCTCTCAAGAATGTCAGCAGAAGTTACAACAATTGACACAGGATGTGGTGGACTCACTGAGGGTAGATGTCATGCTCCTAGAACAACTTCTGGGATTGCAAGTGTTGTGTCAGGATGTGTTGCAGTGGTCCAGGTTCCATGCAAGACCCCTTCAATGTCTTCTCCTTCCATTCCAAGCAGACATAGCACTGAAAAGGGCTCTGGAAGTGAACCTCCCACAGTCAGTGAGACAGCAGTTATGCTGGTGGCTGGAACTAAACCTATGTCTTGAGGGTGTGCTACTCAGGGATCCAGTCCAGGTGGTAATCATGACAGATGCAAGTCTATTTGGTTGGGAGGCACATACAAAGGGGAGAATAATACAAGACATGTGAACTATGGCAAAAAAGAACAACAATATGAACTTTCTGAAGCTGAGGGCAATCAGACTGGCACTGGGAAAGTTCCAAGGTCTGATCCAGGATTATCATATATTAATCCAAACAGACAATAACAGCAAAGGCGTATGTCAACAGGCATGGTGGGACATTTTAAAAGGCTACACAAGGAGGTGAGTCTATTGATGAGGTGGGTGGAGGACCACATTCTGTCCATAAAAGCAATCCATGTGGCAGGTCAGGAGAACACTGTGGCAGACTGGCTGAGCCATCAGAGGGTGGACCAATCAGAGTGGATGCTCAACAGGGCAGTATTTGGTCAAAGCTGCCAGAGGTTTGGGAAGCCGGAAGCGGACTTATTCGCCACAGATCAGAACTGTTAAACAAAAAAAATTGTGTCCAGGTTAAAAAAATCCTCTCACCATGGGAATCCACCTAGAATGGCCAAGAGCGTTACTATATGCATTTAGCGTTACTATATGCATTTCTACTGACCCAAATTGTTCAGAAGGTGAGTCAAAGAATAATTGATCTGAGAGTGGAAGTGATCCTAATTGGCCCCGGTGGGCATGGTTTCAAGATCTGAAGAGGCTATTGGTAGGGGAGCCATGGCATCTGACTCTGGTGGTAGATCTTCTGACACAAGGGGAGACAGTTCACCCACAGGACTGTTAAAACTCACAACCTGGAGGTTGAGAGGCAGCAACTGATGAGTGTGGGATATCAAAGTAGTGTGGTCAAAACCATGTTAGCTGCTAGGAGGGGTTCAACTAATAGGGCCTACAACAACACATGCCAGACCTTGCATGCATGGTGTGGGAACCGAGGTCTGGACCCCATGGGTATTAACTCAATTAACGAGCAGGCCATTGAACCCTTAGCAACTTGTCCCTTAGACCTATTGTCAATTAAAATTTGTTTTCTAATAGCCATCATGTACCCAAGATGTGTGTGTGAGGTAGCTGCATTATGGACCGACCACTCATTTTTAAAGTTTTTTTTTCCTGAGAGAGTTGTGCTTCGCCCACGTTTTACTTTTTTTACCTAAGGTTGTTTCAAATTTCCACCTGTCACAGGAAATTATCTTACCTGTATTTTTTTCCTGCCCTGAGTTCAGATAGTGAGAGAAGGCTATGCTCTTTAGATGTCAGGCAGGCATTACTGTTCTACCTGAAATGAACATTAGATTTCTGTAAGGATAAGGCACTATTTGTGAGTTTTGCAGACCCTACTAAGGGGACGAGGGTTTCTTCTCAAACATTTTCTAGATGGATTGTTTCCACCAATAAACAGTTGTATGAGTTAGCTAGGGTGCTCTGTCCTCTAGGGGTACACACACATTCTACCAGAGCCATGACTTCTTCTGCTGCCTTCTGGAGTGGAATACCTCTGACGGAGATTTGCTGAGCAGCCACCTGGTTGTCTGTGGACACATTTGTTCATCCCCACACCCTGGACTTACAAGCGAGAAAGGAAGCACAACTGGGAAAGGTCATCCTCCAGTCCTTATTTAAATAGGTGAGCATGCCTTGCCTCCTTGGGTTTATCTTGTTAGAATCCCCATGTGGGACTACACAGAAGATCAGCAATGAAAGCAGGCTTGCACTTACCTGTAACTGTTGTTCATTGAGTGTCTTCTGTGCAGGCTCACGTACCCTCCCTCCTGCCTCACTGCATGCTTTCCTTCAGCGGTATAGGAGGTACTGAGGGTAGGGGCACTGCTGTGTGGAAGCATGTGTCCCTGGGTGGGAACAAGCTTTCTGGCTCCAGTGCACAGTGCCTCCTGAAGGCTCCTAACTATAAAAGCGTACAGATTGGCAGGCCTGCACATGCGCAGTCCCCATGTGTGCCTGCACAGAAGATACTTGAACAACAGTTACAGGTAAGTGCAACCCTGGTTTTTTATAAGAACACAACACTCAAAACAGTGGCCCGGCCAATATCTTTACAGATTTAAACATAAGTGTTTTACCATTCAGTTCTTACAAATGCCATGGGCTGCTATTACAAATGATATAAGAGGTGCTAATGCTTAGGAAATGGATTTATGCATAACTGCACTTCTGTTAGGAATTGCTACTAGTTATAACCCACTGAAAAAAGCTTTGGGACACACATTTGATTGATTGGTTTTCAATGTAACAATTTCATGGTTTTGGCAGACTTATAGCATTTTATTAATAACCAGGCAAGCAAAGGACAAGATTAAGCAGCAACTACTGCGTTTTTACTGCCATTACAAGGGATGCTTCCATGTTTTATTGTGTATTTTGTATTGAAGAAAAGCAAAAATGCAGCATGTTGGTACAATATACCTGTATTTCACATTGATAGTAAGCACATTAACTGTTTAGGGCAATCTAGGGCTAAGAAGAATTACATGAAGATCTATTATTCTATAATCATACACAACATTTTATTTAAAGAGACCCGATACATGGTAACTGAATCACTAACTGTTGTGTACAGCTGAGAGGTCTACTGACAAACAGGTGGCTATCCTGCTCTCCTTCAAGTCATGTACGAATCCCCTGAATATGCAGAGCCATAACAACATTCAGGCAGGATGGGAGGATGCTGAAGGGGAGAACTGAGAATGATTCGATAACAACAAGAATTCCTCAAGACAGAAAGAGGTTACTGAAAAAAAGTGATCTTAATCAAGAGTACATCTTCTAAAGGAACTAGACTGGAGATCCCTGCATTGCTGAGACTGTGGGATCTGCCTGATCTGAAGAACGAAAACTGGAGTTGTCAGATGCTGGTTGACTGAAACAGTTGTTAGTTAAGGTTGAAAGGAAATATAAGCTCTGAAGGGATTTGGGTTGCCTTGTATTTAAGTCCATTTGTAACAGTAATTCTCTAAAAAAACCCAAAATTTGCCTCAGATAAATGCTATGGACCTACGTTGCTGCAGTAATATTCAAATAGCAGCTGTTTCAAAGCCTTGCTAACAAAGTAAATAAACAAATCCAGTTGTTCTTTTGTAATACTGCCTCCTGTTCCTCAGTTGCATTTACAAATAATTCATTATTCCTCGCAATAACAAACTTTCATTAATACAGTAATCAAAATGAAGACCGGGTCACATTACTTTAAAATCCACTGAGGGGGGATTTCCGTCACAACCCCCAAGATAAAAAGCTTGTCACACCTCTGTATTATCTTATATATGAACATTCAGTTATTTCTGATAATTCCTCACCACCCTAGTAGAATTGTAGCCAAGGCTGGTTAGTTTTGAGTGATCTTTCATCTCTTCACCAACTGTGATCTGGCTTCTACAGGAGGTTTTGTTTCAGGTGGCCAACCTAAGGATGTAGATTCACAGCTTATTACTTAGTTTCCTTCATCGTCATCAAGTTCTTTTGTTTTTTCCACTTGTTGGGAATACATAATTTTGTGATCAGCATCCATCAAAAGAGGCAGATTGTTCAGAGAAGGCTGATATCCCCAATCTCCCTGCTACTTGTCTTCACTTGCAGAAGTGATGAACACTGTGGAAATCCACCTTTGAAATCAGCCCCTTTTCTTCACCTTGTTCTCTAAATGTATAAGTTGGGCTGAGCTTTCACATCACCTACAACTTGTTCCTTACTAGAGATGCCAGGGATTGTACCTGGGACTTTCTGCATGCCATGCAGATGCTCTGCTTACTGACCATTCCCCCTCCCCTCCCCAGCACTTTCAACTAAAGGATTGTGGGTAGCAGGGTTAAGAAAAAACCATGCTTCAAACATTGGCAAGCCTCTGCCAGAAAGCGAATGGGGTTGGTCTGACTTGGTATAAAGTAGCCTCATGTATTCTTGTATTCAGAAATCATGTGTTGTTACGTAACTACTACTGTGAGACAATTTGGCTTCATGTAGAGTGCTTGCTAGGATAGCCCTTCTCTGTCAACATCTATGTGTTCTATAAGTCTGGCTGTAGATCATATCAATCTGTTTGACAGGAGCTGACAGCTCAGTGTGTCAGTAGAGCTGGCTCCAACTGGTTCTGTCTAGTTGATAGCAGAGCTAATTAACAGTGACTCAGCACTGGGTACTGATTTGACAATGCTAGTATAAATGTGATGCTGTACAATGTACTACCCTTCCTGATGGAAACCTGGTGTCTGCGTGAGCATTTTGTCATTCTGTGCAATATATTGGTGGAGGCTCGTGTAAATAAGTTGTATATAGTTTTACACCAAGCCTATAAGACTTACGTCTTCTTTGATACTCTCACACCACTCACAACCTGCAGTGGGCTAGCACCGCGCAAACCTCGACATTCTCATCAGGAGATAAGCTTCTTGATGCCTGATCTAGACAGTGAAGTAGACAAATGTTATAATGGTTCCCCTGCTTCCCTTTTTCTTTTTCTTGACTGAACAGTTCCTTTTCCTGTACTTCGTTTCTCTGTCTGTCTCACACAGTTGTTTAAATGTATATAGTTAAATCTTGACCCAGCATAGGGAACTGAGGAACCGACAAAAATCCTTTGTTTGTATGGGTCTGATAATGGCACACAAGAGACTGATGCTAATTCAAAACAAACTGCTTTATTTCACTTCTATGGGGAAATGGTCAGGTAGGTATCAGATTTAAACTCGACAAGTGAACAGGAATCAGAAATGAGGTAACTTAGTATAACTAAATACAACAGGTAGCTTGTTACAAAAATGTAGCTGTTTTGTCTTACAGACTGGAGAGAGAACTTTTGTCAGTCACTGCTTTAATAAACAGGCATAAGCTTCTTTGTGTCAGAATTACTTCAGTTTGTGAAGGCAGGAACACACACACAGGTTACAATTTTCTTTCTTTACCACTTGACTGGGATCACCCCTCTTTACTAGGAGCTATTTCCATCAGGGAAGGACTATTGATCCCACTTCCCTATTTCAGGATCCTCCTCAATCCTTTCACCCAGCTTAACTGAACTTCACTGTTTTAATTTCACTCTTAACTGATATTGTCAACTGTAGAATTCAATCTGAATCCCCTCTCACTCAAGGTTCTCAGACTGGGTTAAAACCTTAACCATTCACTGTCTTTTGCAAATATGAAGAGGGATGCTCTCAGTTTTCTGAAGCAGGAGTGAAGTAAAAATTCCTCCTTTTTCGTTTTGTCCCTACACTATTTTATGGGATGAAATACAATACAGGAAAAAAGTTGCCTTCTGATGAACTAGCTGAGAATACAAATATTTATTATGGTGTACGCATAAATAAAACATACATAAGGTTAAAAGAAATAGTCCAAATATCCGACTCTTAAAGCTTTTTACATTCAGAGCTGATAGTTATACATGTCCAATTGATGGGTAAAACTTTTGACCAATAGACCATATGCATTTCGCCCCCTTCGAGCCTTCCTCAGTGGTCAATATTCCTATTATACAATAACACACATCCAGAAATGAATGTATAAATTTTTTTCTATAGAGCCAGGTGTTGCTTTCTAAAATTGTCGAAAAAAAGAGAAAAAGGCCATATTATTATATATCAAATATATATACTAAATATACATAATAATAACTTTCAAAAATAATAGGAATTTTTTACTGGTGTTACCTCATATGCTTTGCAGTTGCTAAAAGTTTGTATAATGGGTCATGGATAGTAACTGCACAAATTCTCCAAATTATTCTACACAAAAATAGAAATTATATAAATGTTAGAG
>NW_015174324.1:136882-141185 GCF_001447785.1 Gekko japonicus | reverse complement strand
ATTATGTATATTTAGTATATATATTTGATATATAATAATATGGCCTTTTTCTCTTTTTTTCGACAATTTTAGAAAGCAACACCTGGCTCTATAGAAAAAATTTTATACATACATTTCTGGATGTGTGTTATTGTACAAGAGGAATATTGACCACTGAGGAAGGCTCGAAGGGGCTGAAACGCATATGGTCTATTGGTCAAAAGTTTTACCCATCAATTGGACATGTATAACTATCAGCTCTGAATGTAAAAAGCTTTAAGAGTCGGATATTTGGACTATTTCTTTTAATCTTATGTGTACACCATAATAAATATTTGTATTTTTATAACAATTTATTTGTTAGCTTGACCCTCTTAGATCACAGCTACATTTTGGGTTGAGTTTCCTCCTCCCCTTTTTTCTTGGTTTTTGTTGAACTAGCTGAGAATTCATTTGTATTGAATTTGGGTGCTCAAAGTATTTTGTGTACGTTTTTGGCATAACCTTTATAGCAGCCTTGAGAGGCAGGCTTTTATATTATTCTCATCCTTCATATTGAAGGCTGAGGCTGAGAATGGCTTGCTTAAGCCACTTACTAAGTTCATGATAGAAAACAGGCTTGTATCAGGACATCTGACTTGTATCTTGGTCTTAGCTACTATGCTCTGCCAGCATGGTCATCTGAGAAAAGTGCTCTGAGAATCCTGTCTGACAAGAATATTTTTGTAAGGCTTAAGTTATTGAGAGTTGGGTATAGGTGAGCCTTATGTGGGAACCAGTACTTCATCAGGAGTGGGTTTGGTATGGGAATGGATTAGCTGTTGCTTGCTACCAATAGAAGGAAGGTAGTTAAAATGGAACAGTGAATGGAGTCAGCACTGGAGAAGAAATTAACAAAAACATACACACACACAAATGTGTATGTGTGTGTATATATCTATATGTATGTGTGTATATACTATGGTGGGTGCAATAATAGTGATATGAAGATGTTAAGGAGAGATCTAGAAATGAGAAAGAGTCTTCCTTTGATTGAAGACTCATTTAGCAGCAGTCTTTGGATTCAACCTTATGCAACTGTGTACCAAGAGATCAAAATATTGGAAAAAAATTCATTAAATCTGAGCAAGTTGTATTTCCCCCCTTTAGCTAACAGCACGAACTTTGCCTGCTGTACAAGCTGATGAGAGACTCCAACCTCTACTCGGTCACCTCAGGTAACATAAATAATCCATTTTTTCCTGCAGTATTTCTCTCTCCTAGATGAAACATGCAACAAATGCATTTTCAATGATGCACTGTTGAGTAGAAGCTGCTAGTATTCTTAAATCCCTCACCCCTACTTCTGGATAGCCTAGTATAACCCAGCAGAAACCTGGGTATCTACTGTCCTGGCATCACAATTGATCCATTAGTTGCAACCCCCTCTTTTGATATGTCATGGGAGTCCACCCATTTTTTCCACAGAAAAATATAAAAAATTTCCTTGCACATGCCTAAAGTTAATATTTTACTGTTTGTTGCACTGAATGCTCAGTTTTTGAGAAGAAAAGAGATTCAGTTCTTTCAATCTGTACAATATAATAATTTATATTTTGGATCCCAGTCTTGTAAGATAAAGGTAAAGGTTGCCCTTGTTCGAAAGCCAGTCAAATCCGACTCTAGGGTGCGGTGCTCATTTCCGTTTCCAAGTCGAAGGACCAGCGCTGTCCGAAGATGTTTGTGTGGTTGGCATGACTAGATGCCGAGGTGCACGGAATGCTGTTACCTTCCCACCAAAGCAGTATCTACTTGCAATTTCTTGCTTTCGAACTGCTTTGTTGGCAGGAGCTGGGACCAGAGATGGGAGCTCACTCCGTCATGTGGCACTTAACTTTAAAGTTATTGTGGTATTTGTGCATCAGCCTGAATATTTTGGAACAGTGGGAATATTTTTGTAAAATGAGATTGTCATGGGAAGTTTTCTCCAATACTATCAACACATCACAATTTCTGCTCATGTAACGATTGACATATTTAGAAAATTATGTTTTGTCACTCATGGGACAAACAGGGCATTGCTTTTTTAAAATTCATGTAGAATATTTTCCTTTGCTCAGAATCTAAAGCCACAGCGACTGTTTTATGGAATATTCTCTTGGGTTGTCTCCTCAGAATGCTCTGTAATACTTTGGTGTGAATGTCATCATTGTGTAATAAATTCAAAATAATTTTTTTTCTGATAGCTTCTGTAATACCATAAAAAAAACCCCAGCCTTGAAGTTTTGTACCCAAAGTTTAGAAATACTTCTTTAAGGCAATTACGTGGTAAATATTAGATTTCAAATATTTTGTTCTTGTTTTGAAAATTAATGTAGATGTTAGTGTTTAATTCTGAGCACACTTACTTGGAAATATCAAGGTATCACTGTTGGCTTTTTAAAAAGAGTGTGTGTTTCAGGTTGTTCATTTATATTTGCTGAATTGTAATGTTGAATATTATTTCTATTAAATATCCATTTCTAATATTAACTTTAGTTTTGCATGGTTTTGCATGGATAACAGCAAGATTACTTTTCTGACTCTGTGAAAACTATTTGTACTATAAATAACTTTCTTCTTCCCCCACTCTACAGTTATGCATATGTTGGTCCAGATTACAACATTAAAAAGAATACCGGGAAAATTTCATTAGAACAAATTGATGCTGTAAGTATTTATACCTTTGTACTCTACTTAGTTTCTGTCACGGTATGAAGAAACCGGGTTGCATATAGTAGTAGCAGATATATTACTATTTTATTAAGTTCTATCAAAGTTGCAGCATTTAAACTGCATAGTAGAACTTTTTTAAAAAGGGGGTATAGATGTGAGGAGGCGATTGAATTAATAGGTTTTCATTCAAATCTCCCACTACTGATTTGAATGGATAGTAAATGACGGGCATACTTTAGATCATTTTTCGAAGTGCTTAAACTTTATAGCGGTAATTTTTATAACTAATCCTGGGGATGGCAGTGTTGGTCCGTGTTATAACATAGATGGAATTATTAATAGGTTATTTATTATATTATTGTCTTAATGATTTTTTATATTATCTTAACACAGTTTTTAGTTAAGCTGGCAGCTTGTATGTAAGAAGTGAAATCAAGTAATTATTGGGGAAATTAACTTAAATACACTGCCAGATTTAAGAGATCATAGATAATTAACATTAGTGCCATCAGTAGAGAATGTGCTTTGTACTCTTATGTAGCTTTTCCCAGTCAATATCAACACTTTAAACCCAGGACTAAATATACTGATTCATGCTTTGGCTAGGAATAATAAAGATAATTCTCTGGTGGTCCAGGAGTGGGACAGTCCTTGACTCCTTACTCCTGGGAAAGCACCTCCCCCTTCCGTAGGCAGGGCCGGAAAACTTTGATCGTGGAGGGGAGGGGCTTATTCTCTGATCCCCAGTCTTACTGGCCCTGCCTTCTGAGCAGGATGTGCTGGCTGTGCTCTGAAAAGCACAAAGATCCCAGAAGACACAGGATGGTTAGAAGAAGAAGCGGCGACCTAAAAGAGGGCAATGGGAGAATGTACTTACCTTCCAGCCCTAAAACATATTCGAGAGCTGCGGGCCTTGAATTACAATGGATCCGGCGCTGGCAGCCCTGGGAGACCCCCAGGCGGTTGCGGTGTCGAGAGTAACGCCTCGGACCCTGCTGGGAAGGCGACAGTAAACCGCTCCCCCCTCCATCTAGCCGCGGCGGCGTGCAGCGGTTTTGGGGACAGACGCTCAGTGAAGAGCCTGGGGAAAGTGGAGGCAAGAGAGGCGGCTGAGGGTGGCGCGGAAACTCCGTCGCCGTCCCTTTCGGCGTTGGAACAGAGCCCCCTCCTTGTTTCAGATTGTGGCAAGGAGGGACGCGGCTCCTGCTCAGTCTACCCAGTCGACTGAACCACGGTAGGACTGTATCCATTAAGAACTGGCAAGGTGTGGAGGGGGAGAGAGAAAGAGGACTACCCCCCTCCTCCTTTTTTCTTTTCCCCTCCCTTTACTGCTTTCCTCTGTATCTGGATGGGAGGTTCTTTAAAAGGACGAATTGCTTCTGGTCCAAGGGTCAGGTCTCTAGCAGGGACATTTAACAGTCCTTATTGCTGGGCCTTCAGGAAAGGGAGCAACAATAAACAGCCTACTTCTTCCCCACTGGGTTTGGCTGATATGGGTGAGGTAGGGCTCCATTTTGGGGTTCTGTTAGGAGAGTGATGGTGGCTACTTTCACTTTCAGGTTCCCCTAAAATGGCTGAGAAGGTGGGAACATCAAGCTCCCAAGGCACAGAGAGTCTGAACCCTTCACAG
>NW_015174324.1:134540-136574 GCF_001447785.1 Gekko japonicus | reverse complement strand
AACACCCAGCCAATCCAAAGTCTGGGAAACCCAGTGTTTAACAAACTCTGCTCTCTTATTTCAGGAGCCACAAAGAAGTTTCAAACTTCCTATGGTGGATGATTCGATTAACTTATCAGCGTCTACTTCTCTATTTCTCATGGACGCTGATGGACTCCCAAAAAAGACAAGGGAGTTGAAAAGGCACTGCGTAGAGTGAGGTGCCTGCCATCTCCCTTAGAACATCAGCTACGGGATCCCTGTTTGTTCGAGCAGCCTTCCCATGGGCCTCAGAGCTAACTTCTGTAGACAGTGACATACCAAAGAGCCTTAAGGATGAGCTAAAACAGATAGCTCTATGCACAGCATTTGTGGCAGAAGCCTCTTTGGATGCCATACAACTCACAGCGAGGGCTATGGCTTGTAGTGTGACTGCCAGGAGAAATACGGGGCTGAGGCACTGGAATACAGATCCAGCAACAAGGGCAAAGGTGGCAGTGGTATCTCTCAAGGGAGTTAAACTTGTCAGAGCAGGCCTGGAACGTTACTTGGTGAAAGACAAAGGCAAGTCACAAGTGCTACCATCAAAGAAGAAGGATATGAAATCTAGAAGGAGACCACAGTCCTTTTGAGACCTCAGTCATGATGATAAACAACAAAAGTAAAACGGCATAAAAAGTCTAGAGACAATAGATCATTCGCCCTCACAGGAAAATCTGGACAAGGTGTTAAAGGATCTAAGAAGGGAACTTTGGCATAACTAGGCCAAGACAATGGAAGATATAGACGCAAGAGTACAGCTTTCTCTGGGCAGTGGCACCAGACTGTGTCGGACAAGTGGTTCCTGGAGATGGTGGCCCATGGCTACGCACTAGAGTTTGAAAGAGTTCCAAGCAACGTTTCTTGGAGATCCCAAGGGAAATCACCAGGAAAAATCACAAGATGATGTTACAGGCCATCTAACATTTGTTGGACATTGGCGTGATAGAGATGGTGCCCGAGACAGAGAGGTTGCTAGGAATTTATTCCATCCCTTTACGTTCCCCAAGAAGAATGGGAACACTAGGGCCATCTCGGACTTGAAGTGGCTCAACAAACATGTGCAATCACGAAAGTTCAAGATGGAGATGTTGAGGTCCATCTTTTTCCTCCATACATGCAGGGGACTTCATGGTCTCCATAGACCTGGAGGAAGTCTATCTGCACATCCTGACAAGGGATAATCACAGGAAATTTCCAAGGTTTGCATATCACAGCAAACATTTCCAATATCACAGCAAACATTTCCTCTGGACTCAAGTCCTCGCCTCGGATCTTCTCCAAGGTCCTGGGGACACTAGTGGCCTTCCTAAGTCTGAGAGGAGTGGTCCTGTTTTCCTTACTTGGAAGACATTTTGATCCAGGCAGAGTCCAGTCACCAGGCGAGCCTACATTTGGACCTTACAATCCAAGTACTACAGGGACACAGTTGTGCTATTAACAGGGAGAAGAGGACCCTGGAGCCGACTCAAGTAATTACACACTTGGGAGGGCAGATAGACACAAGACAGGACAGGGTTCTTCTGTTCCAGGAGAGGTTAGTAAAATTTCTCACTTATCTTACATCAGGTAGGGAGACATTTAGACACCGAAGGTGATGACCCTAGCATGTCTTCTGGGCATGATGGTGTCATGTCAAGACCTACTACCGTGGCCTAGCGTCATGTTCTGATTCAAATGGATAACATGATGGCGAAAGTCTATATTAACAGGTAGGGAGACACGCAATCCTAACGGCTACACCAGGAAGTGATGCAAGAGATGCAGTGGGCAGAGAGGATGCAATCCACCACAGGTACATAGGTTCTCCGCATGAAATTTAAATGCAGTACTATGAGCACTATGCAAGGAGCCATTTGAAGCAATGGCATCATGTCCCATGAAAGACATTGCTCTGTAAACAATTTCTTAGTGGGGATCTTTTCAGTGCGTAGGTTTTTGGAGCTGAGAGCTTTGTGGGTACACACAGATTTATGTACCTTCTACAATGACAGGGTCGTCCTCAGACCAGCCCCA
>NW_015174324.1:91777-134003 GCF_001447785.1 Gekko japonicus | reverse complement strand
TGTCCATTCCTTTACAAAGCACTATAGGATTGACGAACTAGCTTCGGCAGAAGCAGCATTTGACAGGAGAGTGTTACTTCGGGCCCTGTAGGCACCAGAAGTCGTGTGACCCACCTGGGGGAGCACTGCTTTTTTACATCCCAGGAGTAAGGAGTCAAGGACTGCCCAACTCCTGGACCACCGGAGAATGGAAGATTTGTATTCACTTACCGTGAAGCTTCCTTCTCGGTGGTCCAGAGTGGGGCAGTCCTACCCACCCTCTCTTGATGGACATGACTTTCGGTCCTCGGGACCTGGAGTTGGACATGAGGTTTTACAGTGGTTCAGTTGCTCATGAATATGGTCTAACTGATTACGTGTTGTGGTGGACTGTTGCTGCTCCCACTGTCTTAACATATGAACTGTGTTAGTTCGAACCCCGCGCTGGTGTGAGCAGCCAACCTGTTGTCCCCAGCTCATCATCCACCCAGCGATTCGAAAGCTTCAGCGAGTGGATAAAATGGGAACCACTCCTTAGAGAGGGTGGGCACACCAATCTCTCTTGTGGGAGGGTGTTAGCTGACGGTCGGACGTCCTGGTCGAGGTTCGGAAAAAGGCGAAAGAACTTCTCGGCTACGAAGAATCCCTGCAGTGGATGCTCCGGCCAGGCGGTGGCAGTGTGGTGATTGACATACGGGTCCTGAAGCCTGGTCGACAAGCAGCCGTGCGGAAAACGACGGAGCCAAGCCAGAAGACGTCTACACCGGGCAGCGACGGCATGTGTAATTAAATGAATATATGTTGTCTTCCCTATCCCCTGCGAACATTGTTAGTCCCTTGTCTATAATGAGTAACTGTACATCGCTTTGAGCCCACTGGGGAAAGCGATTAATAAATGGAAATTAAAATACAGGTTTGTATTTGTTTAAGCCCATGGCTGTGATGGTATCCCCCAGTTGTCTGAGGGGGAAGGAGTTATTTTTAAAGGGAATTTACAGCAGCTCGGAGGTGGCTTTCGGTATGACTGGGGATCAGAGGATAAGCCCCTCCCCTCCGGGATCAAAGTTTTCCGGCCCTGCCTATGGAAGGGGGAGGTGCTTTCCCAGGAGTAAGGAGTCAAGGACTGCCTCACTCTGGACCACCGAGAAGGAAGCTTCACAGTAAGTGAATACAAATCTTCCATTTCTCATTTATTAAAAGTACTTTTGTGTTACAAGGATAAATGTATCTGATAAGAGTTATTAGACATAACAGTCCAGTTCTAAAGGAGATTTAATCCTTAGATTCTATATGCTTTGCAAACACTTTTTTTCATCACTAGCTGTTCATCTTCCTAATGGTTTAATTAGTGATCAAACAGCCTGTAAGTTACAATAGTTGATACATCTTTAATACCAGTTTTCTTGTTACAGCTTTCAGTTAAATCATTTCCTCTCTGTATGCGTCAGCTGCACAAAGCTCTGCATGATAATCATCATCTCCGTCATGGAGGCCGCATGCAATATGGTTTGTTTCTAAAGGGAATTGGTTTGACATTAGAACAAGCTCTGCAGTTTTGGAAATCTGAGTTTATCAAAGGAAAAGTGGATGCAGACAAGGTAATTTAGACAACTTAAAATATTAGGAATTCAACTCAGTGTTCTGTTTGGGGAACTTGTTTATCTCTTTTGTGTTGTCCATTTATAGTGTAGGCACTTACTGCAGATTAAAGCTGAAATAATACAGACAAAAACAGCTGCTTTCCCACTCTCTTCTTGCAGTAGAGTCCCATGATTATCCTCTTTCATTAAAAATTATGTTGTTAATTTCATTCTATGGAGATCTGGGAGCCAAAGTGCGGGTCATGCAGCCCCATGCTGCAAAGAAGAAAATTCGAGAAATGCTGATTGCAGCCCCAGGGGCAAGGGAGGAAGTGAGGGTGTAGGGAGGATAGGCCACAGCTTTATTGAGTTCAATCACAGGAGCATTTGGTGCAGCATAGGGCCTGGATCCAGCATTGGGCAGCCCGTCTGCCGGCCGATTACACCAACTCTCACCCCAGCCCATCTGCTGGGAGGAATCATGCAGAATGGCAGATCCTGGGGATGTTCTTCATGGTCTCTGCGCATCACAACTCTGGGATATAGTGCGCCTGCGCCGACCCCAATCGGTATAATGGAAAGCAAAAGGAATTTTCACGGCCGCTCCCCAGTCACGTGCCGGGCTCCAGTGTGCATGACCAAGGGAGGGGCACAACAATCCTGCCAGTTCTCTTCTGACCACCGCGCTGGTAGGACTCTCTCCGCCTCAGTCATTAAAACTTTACTTTTTGGGGCCCTTTCGGCCTTCTTTTATTCAAGTTTAGTTAGGAAAGTTTTTCAGTTAGGTACTTTGTTTATTGGACTTTATTTCTACCAACGCTTTCCCCCGGCCTATGGCCGCACGGTGGGGTTTCTTTAAACGGTGCTTGGAGTGCAACAGTAAGCTTGCCCCCCCCCCAACCACTACTTCACACTGGCTCTTAAATTGGCAGAATGATTCTGGTGCCCAAACTACCCAGTGTGAAGTAGTGGTTAGAAGAGGGTTTTGTCACATATCTGTCTGGGGATACAGTCAAATATTAATCTGTGAGGGGCTTATAACAGAAAGACTTATGTGGTGTTAAAATTCTTTCTTTGTAATGCAAGATTGATTCCCCTCCAACTATATGTTATGGCTTTCTGAAATGAGATAGATGAATCTTGATACTTTTTGAAGTTCTGAATGATAAAGCAAACACTTCTTAAAAGCCAGTCTCTAAGGTTTTTTTCGTTCATATGTATCAGTTTTAGTACTGCCAGTGATATTGTAATATAAAACTTGATCACAAACTGATCTCTCTGTTGATCCACACTCCTCAGTCTTTAAAGTTGAGGGGCCATGGCTCAGTGGTAGCTAGAGCATGCAGAAGATCAATCCCCGGCATCTCCAGTAAGGATCAGGTTGCAGGTGATGTAAAGGACTTTAGCCTGAGACCCTGGAGAGCCACTGCCAGTCTGAGTAGTTTGATGGACCAATGGTCTGATTCAGTATAAGGCAGATTCATGTGTTTAATTCTTTGGGCTACTGAATAACAGTGATCTCTTAGGCTGTTTAATTTGTACTTTCCACTTGGAGGAGAGACAAAGGGCAAACACATGAGTAGAAACACCAGTGCAAGAGTGTCACATTGTCAAACAAACTCCTGCAGTCAGTCTTTGAGACCAAATTTTGGACTTAGAGGTATGAAATGCCCACTGTCTTGAAATATCATGTTAAATACTATAGAAAATCACTCTAGAGTGGCTTATGCAGAAAGTGCTTGCTAATCTCTAATGGAACAGTAAGTTGCCTCTCTTTACTTTTCTTTGACTTGTTGCTAGTTTTCCAAACAATGGTAACAGCTTGACTCAGTACGTTGTCTGAGAGTTCTGATCTCAAGAAGGGCAATAAGAGAATGGATGAAAAGTCCACAGTAAAAGAGTTAAAAGGGGGCGGTGCTAGAATCTTACAAAGATTGGAAGGAACTATAAAAGGGAAATATATTTTCTCATTTAGAGAATATACTGATAGGGCACCTTATAGGAGAGAAGTATAATGGGTTGGAACTTGCAAACCCACTCTGCTAATGGTGAGTACTTGGTCCACTGCTTTTTAACTTGTTCATTAATGATTTGGAGTTGGGAGTAAGCAGTGAAGTGGCTTAATTTGCGGATGATACGAAGTTGTTCAGGGTGGTGAAAACCAGTGAGGATTGTGAGGCACTCCAAAGGGATCTGTCAAAGATGGGCAAGTGGGCGTCAACATGGCAAATGGGGTTCAATGTGGCCAAGTGCAAAGTGATGCACATTGGAGCCAAAAATCCTAAATATAAATACACGTTGATGGGGTCTGAACTGGCAGAGACTGATCAAGAGAGAGATCTTGGAGTCGTAGTAGATAACTCACTGAAAATGTCGAGACAGTGTGTGACTACAGTAAAGAAGGTCAATGCTATGCTGGGGATTATTAGGAAGGGTATTGAAAACAGATCAGCCAATATCATAATGCCCCTATATAAATCAATGGTGCGACTTCATTTGGAATACTATCTGTTTGCCGGTATTCAACATGTTGCTTCACTGTATTTATTCCTAGCCATGCATTGCGACTGAGGGGTGACATGATTGAGGTTTATAAGATTATGCATGGGAAAGAGCAGGTAGAGAAAGAGGTACTTTTCTCCCTTTCTCACAATACAAGAACTCGTGGGCACTCCATGAAATTGCTGAGCGGTCGGGTTAGAACAGATAAAAGGAAGTACTTCTTCACCCAAAGAGTGATTAACACATGGAATTCACTGCCACAGGAAGTGGTGGCGGCTACAAACATGGACGGCTTCAAAAGGGAATTAGATAAGCATATGGAGCAGAGGTCCATCAGTGGCTATTAGCCAGAAGGTATAGATAGGGGCTCTGGGGCAAGTGATGCTCTGTGACATCTTGGTGCTTGGGGGGGTCAACAGTGGGAGGGCTTCTAATGTCCTGGCCCCAGTGGTGGACTTCCTGATGGCACTGGTATTTCTGGCCACTGTGTGATACAGAGTGTTGGACTGGATGGGCCTTTGGCCTGATCCAACATTGGCATCTCTTATGTTCTTATGATACAGAACACTTTGCATCAGTGGAAGGCTCCTTGTGCCAAATGAAAATGCTGCTTTTTGCAGAACAGATCTACAAGGTACAACCTAATGTTAGGGGGGTTGGAATGTCTACGATTGCTTCTCTATGTGCTTTTGGGGTGTTTTTACCTCCCCCATTTACTTACAATTTGGGATTATTCTTTTACTCTGCATTTTAAAATCCTATGGTACCTAACTAATGGTGCAAACCTAAACAGAATTATATTGTTCTAAACCCATTGACTTCTGTGGATTTAGAAGGGTATGACTCTGCTTAGGATTCCACTGTAAAAATAGAGCAATATTTGCAGCCAAATAAATTTTAATTTTCACTTCTAAATTTGTTCTAATAGGAAGACTTTATCAAATACAACCTCTTGAAGTCCCAATAGTTTACCTTTCATAGTAGTGAAATTGCAGGCCTCAGGTACAATTAAAATGCAAACCATCTCTCTCTTTTTTAATGTGTTTGCTGTTTAGTTTGACAAAGGGTATGCTTACAGCATCCGGCATAACTATGGAAAAGAAGGAAAGCGAACTGATTATACTCCATTCAGCTGCATGAAAATTATCCTGTCCAATCCACCAGGCCAAGGGGATTATCACGGTGAGTGCTTGCACCTGACATGTACACAATGCTTGGGAACCCAGCAGCTTTGGAAACCAACTGATTGGCTGCCCACATTACTGGCAGAAGTTACTTTTGCAGCTTATGCCAGTCATCACTGTCAGACTGGTGTACTGTTATTCTTTTGGTGATTTGTCTTATTACAGAACTAGGTCAAGCAAGAGAGATTCATTCAACAGTGCTTCAATATGTGCTTCACTGTGCTTTTCACTGTTTCTCTTCTCTCCTTCCTGCAGATTTTTTATTTCCCCCCCCAACAGGGTCTCAGGACAAATAGTAAAGTTCCTTAATGCTTTTGCCTGAAAACTTTCAAATAGTAATAAATCATTTGAATATTTTTAAATGGATACGCATTCTGGCCTCTTATTAAATATGTTAAAGTTTATGTTACTCTCTAGAATAAGAATTCTTAGCAGATAACAGCACAGTGGCTTGTTTAAAAACAACCTCTAGGAAATCAGGATTTCCCCCCAAGATGAAAATCTATCTCTGAATTTGGAATCTGTTTTTAAAACAATTCTTCAATATTGGAGTTGCACGGGTTTATTAGATGCTAGGAAAATGCTAGGAGATTTAAAGGCAGTAGGAAACGAGGAAGACCCAATATTAAATGGATTGACTGAATTACGGAAGCCACAGCTTTCAGTTTGTGAGACCTGAGCAAGGATGTTAATGAGAGGATGTTCTGGAGGTCATTAATTCACGGGGCCGCCCTAAGTCAGAAATGACGGCACTTAACACACCCCATTTTAGATCCCGGCAGGGTCCCAATGTGAGTTCTCCCCTTTCAATTTTATCCTCACACTAACTCTGTGAGGTAGGTTAGGCTGAAAGAGAGTGGCTGGCCCAGAGTCACCTCAGTGAGCTCCATGGCACAGTGGGTTCTCCCCAGTCTTAGTCCAACACTCTAACCACTACCCCACACTGGCACTTAAATTATGGTAAACAAAAAATACCTTTCTTTCTGCACAAAGGACTGTGCAGGTCTCTGAACAAAATAAGACGTTTGATTTGCTAAACTGGGTCAAATTTGTTACTTGTGCAGCTCAGTTTTGTCCAACAGTAGCCCATGGAAGATCTGCTGCAAGGCAGGTCATCAGCCAATTTGACTGATTTGTTTACTGTACTTTTCAGTCCCTCCCAGCTGATTAAGTCAGTACCAAAAGGGACAGATCTGCTGCCTGGAAAATTCCTTGTTACTTGTGTTGAAAACAAGAGAATATGATTTGAAAGGGTAAAGGAAAATAAATACCAGTTCCTTTGCCTTATTCTTATCACGTTTTATCCTCTCCAGTGTCATTCATACTGGAGTATGCAGCCTATATGTCTGCAGCCAACTGTGTGGGAGACTTTTACAAGTACCAAAGGTGTATCATAAGAGCTGTAGATCTAAGTTTTCAATAAATAACAATAATTCACATAGTTAGTATCTGCTAAACTGTTAATCATATACCAGCTAAGCTATGACACTTTGATTTTAAACCAATGTCGTCTCAGTAAAATCAATAGAATGCAACATTTTCGGATCACCAACATAAATATTTTGTATACAGTTGGGTGCAGCATTTATCCTTCTTCCCCCTGGGATCATGTAAAGTCATTTTATTTATTTATGCCTTGCTTTTCTTCACAATGAGCACTCGAAGTGACTTACAACACCATTCTCTCCTCCTGCATTTTACTCTCACAACAACACCGTGAGGTTGGTTAGGCTGAGAGCAGGTGACTGGTCCAGATTCACCCAGTGGAGTTCCATGCTGGAGTGGGGGATTCAAATCAGGGTCTCCCAGATCCTAGTCCAACCCTCTCACCATTCGATACTGTACTTAACATTTTATTTTTATCTTCCTTTTATCTGCCATTGCCACAATATTACCCCGTTATAGTCTTTCTGTATTGTATGTTACAGATTTTTTGTGTATTTTCATAGCTGCTTGTAAGGAATTTAATTGAATTTTGTCAGATCAATGAGAATCTTGGTTGTCTTGTTATAATGTTTGTATAATTCTTGAGCCTATAGTGTCATGCCACCATAGAGTGAAGTAGTCATTTAGAAGAAGAGTAAAGCGATTCTACACATGGGCAATTAACTTTTGTATTAATAAGCTCTTAGACAATTAGGAACTGCTTAGCCAGTCTCTCAAGTGTGTTATTGTACTAACTTCTGGGTAAATAGTCTTGTTTTGTGTGCTTTGCTCTGTTATTTGCTTATTAGGGTGCCCATTCCGCCACAGTGATCCTGAGCTGCTGAAGCAGAAGCTACAGGCATATAAAATTCCTTCCACTGGGATCGTTCAGGTAGGGAACATTTTCCTCTGATACTTTAGTAATGTGGCATCAGGCATTTCCTTTTGGCTGAGTTTGGTAGTGATGTATGTACAGCATGTCACAATACATGCAAAATATCCTGTAAATCTTTTTTGCTTTAGTATTTTTCTAGTATTTGCTTTAGCATTTTAGCATGTATTAAAGTTACAACCATGTAATGAAAAATAAAGGCAGAAACTACCTGCATCAAGCGTTTACTATATAGAGAAGCCTCCAAGATAATAGGTACAGGCTGAATAACCTAAGAAAGAAAGAAAGAAAAGTGCTCCCATAATCTCTTTGTTTGAAAATGGATATTTTGTGAGGTCCATGTATTAATAATGGGTTCCATTAAAAAGTCATAATGCTCACCGATCTGTATCAAAGCGATCAAGAATGGGCAACCGATCTGTAGCAGAGCGTATTCTTACATTGTCGGTACACCTCAAGGTGTCATCAGCATGCCATTGATATATATACTAAAGCTAACATCTATTAAGACACCATAGCAAGTGTTCTTAAAGCTACATGGACTAGAACTCTAAAGAACACTCTACTCATAAGTAACAACTTAGTTCCAATGACTGGTTGAGGCCATAAGGATGATAGGTCCTAAGACGGAAGATCCAAAAGGCTTCACGTTGCCGGAACATGGTTGTAACTTTAATAATATATAGTAACAACTTGTCCTATTTTTAGCTTTCTGAGGAAGAATCATCGAAACGAAGAGTGAAATCCAGTGTCTTCATTCTGTGTCGTCTTTGTACTCACAGTCATTCTCCAGTGTCATTGTTATACTTTATGTCATTCTTGTATTATACAAACTATTTTTTGTATATCATACTTGATTCACAATATTGTGCTTGTTTTCTTTGTAATTTTCCTTGTTATTTGCTGTTATTTATGATTTATTCTGCTAGTGAGTTGCTATATAAATGTGATAAGAATATTCTTTTTTGGGCGCTACTTTGTCTGTGTTATTTATGTAGTGGAATGTTAAAAATAAAACATACAGAATTAGAGAGTTACTAGATCAGCCATCAGAGAAACCAAAACTTGATATGAGTTGGATCTAGCCAGGGGGGCTCGCTACAATAAGAAAAAGTTCTACAGATAGAATAATAGAATCATAGAATGTTAGAGTTGGAAGGGACCTCGCAGGACATCTAGTCCAACCCCCTGCACTCTGCAGGAGCATAGCTGAAAGATAGCTCTACATACCTACAAAATACCCGAAAGATGGTCGTCCAGCCTCCGCTTGAAAACGTCCAGCGAAGGAGCATCCACCACCTCCCGAGGCAGACTGTTCCACTGCTCAACCACTCTTACACTTAGGAAGTTTCTCCTGACTTCCGGTTGGTGGCGGCACGCTGAGCAGTCGCATCTCCCGGACCTTCCGGGGATGCGATCTGCGCACGAGTGGGAAGGAGGGGGTACGCAGGCTCGTTGCCCCCCAAGAAGCCCGGCAAAGGGCTTCTAGCCATTGGGCTCTCGAGAGGTCGCCTCTTCACCAGCACGATGCTGGCGAATTGAGGCGCCTCTTCGCCCGGATGGTCCGTCCTGCGAGTGTCCGAATGGAACCTAGTGACGCTGACCGGGACAAGCGCTGGGGATTGAGCAGCTGAATCAGAGACTAAGCGAGGTCGGAAGACCAATATGAACGTGAGTCAGATTAAAGCACCTTTGACAATATAAAAAGAAAGCTCCCCACCCCATGGACTGAGAAGTGAAGCGAGCGGGGGGACTCTCCCATGTGCATGAACTTTTAAGCGAAAAAATGGGGAGCGGAAGCGAAAGCGTTGAAATCTGTTGAGAAAAACTCACCAAGGCGCGTATACTTTAGAAATCGCGGCGAAAGTAAACAATCGATAAAGATGGGGAAGAGGATGGAGAAAGAAAAACTTTCAAAAGCGAAAGTGGAGAGCCCAAGACCAGAAGGAACCACCGAGCTGGCTAAAATGTTGACATTTGTGCATAAACCATTCTCGCAGTTGTCATTAAATACCAGAATAGTCTTTTTCTTCACATTTAGTTCTTCCATTTTAAGTCCTAAAAGCAGAATCTCAGGTGCTTTTTTTTTAAAAGGAAAATTTTAGTATTTTTTGCATTTCTCCATGAACTTTAGTCCAAAAGTCTACAGCTTTATCACAAGTCCACCACATATGGTAAAATGAGCCCTCATGTTTCTTACATTTCCAACATTTACTAGACATATTCTGGTTCATATTTGCTATTTTCTTAGGTGTCATGTACCATCTATACATCATTTTATAACAGTTCTCTCTTACATTGGTACACGTCGATATCTTAATAGAATTTTTCCACAAATATTCCCACGAATCTATTGTCACTTCCTTATTCATGTTAATTGTCCACTTTAACATTTGCTCTTTTACAGTTTCATCTTCCGTATACCATTTCAGCAAAATTTTATACATCTTAGAAACCATTTTCCCCCCTCCAGCCTCCCAAACAGTTTCTAATTCATTTTTTTCCTCTCTAAAACCATAATTCTTCTTATCTGCTTTAAAAATGTCATTAATCTGCATATATTTCAGCCAAACATATCTATATTGAAGTTCATCCTGCTTTTTCATAACCCATTCTGTTCCCTCCTTTCTTTAGAGTTTTCTTTTTAACAGTTAAATTTAAGATTCAAAAGTTGTAGTAGCAGACCTGACTAAGTTCATAAAATTGTCAGCGTTTTTAGAACTGACTTTGTACTTAAGCGATTTTGAGGATCTCCTCTCTTGGGATTTTAGATAGTAGTAGGTATCCTTTTCTTTATCCTTAATTGGCTCCTAAAAGTCCTTATAAACTGCAAAAAATACAGGATAAGAAAAAATGAAGTCTGAAGGACTCTGCATTGTGCCTTTGAGGGAAAAAAAGGGTTGATAGTAATGAGATGCTTTGGGGGTTTTCTTTTTAACAGTTAAATTTAAGATTCAAAAGTTGTAGTAGCAGACCTGACTAAGTTCATAAAATTGTCAGCGTTTTTAGAACTGACTTTGTACTTAAGCGATTTTGAGGATCTCCTCTCTTGGGATTTTAGATAGTAGTAGGTATCCTTTTCTTTATCCTTAATTGTAGTTCCCTTCCCTTATTTTCATTGTAGTTTTGTAGTCTTTATAAAAATGCAATTTAAAAAATCCCCTTCGGGAGGCCAAAAAAAAAAAAAGGAAGCTTCTCCTGATATTTAGCCAGTAACGACTCCCTTGTAATTTCCACCCATTACATCTAGTCTTGCAATCTGGAGCAAGAGAGAATAAATCTGCTCCATCTTCTACATGACAGCCCTTCAAATATTTGAAGACTGCAATCATGTCCTCTCTAAGCCTTCTCTTTCCCAGGCTAAACATACCCAACTCTTTCAGCCTTTCCTCATAAGACTTGGATTCCAACCCTCTCACCATCCTAGTTGCCCTCTTCTGGACACAGTCAAGCTTGTCAACATCCTTCCTAAAACGTGGTGCCCAAAACTGGACACAGTAATCCAGGTGAGGCCTGACCATAGCAGAATAGAGCAGAACTACCACTTCCCGTGATCTGGACACAATGCTTCTGTTAATGCATCCTAAGATTGCATTAGCTTTCTTCACAGCCACATCACACTGCAGGCTCATGTTTAGCTTGTGATCAACCAGAACACCTAGATCCCATCCAGAACAAGGATTACAACATTTCTCGGTCACATCTTCCCCTCACCAGTAGCACCTCAGTTTTGTCAGGATTAAGTTTCAGCTTGTTAGCCCTCATCCATTCCAAAGCTGTTTCCAAGCATGTATTCTCATTTCTTTTCTTCTTTTTTTTAGCCCCCCAAAGGGGAATTTTTTATTTGCATTTCTATAAAACTACAACAGAAATTGGGAAGGGAAAATTCTACAATCTAAAGGAAAAAGAACCTAACTAAAAACCCAAGTGTGGAGGTTTTACAATGCTTAAAACATGGTTATTACACTTATTCACTTACTTTCAAGCATGAAGAGTGCCCACCAATCATCACTTCTGTTGACAAAACCAGCTTATCAGACTAGACAGAAAGTAATTCTAAAGCTAGAACATATATAAACACAGTCCTTAAGAAAAATTGGCATCTCCTTTTATGCTTTACTCCCCCCCCCCATAGGCAAAATCTTTAAAACCAATGTTCCCTCATTAAGAACATTACAACAATTTATCTTCCATCTTAGATGTATCTTCTTTTTCCAATTAACTTCTAGCTTTTATAAGTCCGGATCTGTCCATTCATGATATAAACCCAAGTTCCTTTTTCCAGGGACATCTTCGTTTCCTTAAACGTCTTGAATCAAGACCCTTCCTTTTGTTGCATTAAAAGCATGCTTATTGGAGAATCCAACCTTTCTCTTAGCAAGCAGATCTTGTGAAGTTGGGGTAACGATCCCTTTACTCCCAAAAACCACTTTTCGATCTGCTTGCCAATCGCACCGCACGTAAACTAGACTTTAGAATCTCCTTACCATTCATAAGTCTCTATGATCAAAGTACACGCCAAATATTGTCCCTTTAAAAAAATATAGCCGCTTTTTTAGTACAGATCCAGGTCGCTACTCCACTTCAGCCACCAGAGGGCCCGCGATTCACTTTAGAGACAGAATCTATGGTTAGGTCACATGACCTAGCTTTCCACTGTTCTCCTTCCTGAAGAAAGCATTGGTCCCGCCTCCTTCTTTACCTCTCATCGCCATCTTTTGGGGATGTTTACATTAGCCGAGAAAGAATGCCAAAGTCTCTAAGGTCTGTTTAAATGCTCAACTTTCTTTCAGAAAAAACTCCGCTACAGTCCATTGCCGCAGTTTGATCAGTCCCTCCTCATATTTTCGCATTTGCTTAAAACGTCGGGAGATAGGGCATCCCCTCCCCCCCTCCGTTTATAGTAGGAGGACTGCACATCTAGGCTTTGGTGTCTCGTTTCAACGAAAACTCATCAGTCCATGAATCGATCCACCAGGTCCTGTGATGGCCCCTGGGATCCCGCGAGGCAGAGAAAGTCACTAAACCTCCAAGCGCTTGTCCTGGTGGTTGCTTCAAATCCAATACTGGGAATCAGGGCAGGACCTTCAGGGCAGAGAGTAGCCCCCCTGTACCGGCTGTCAGCCGGAGGTAGGGCTCTCCAAAGCCCCCTGGCTAGGAGCCCATTGCCTATGGGCTTCATGGGGGAGCATGCACAGTCACACTCCCTCCTAATCCCCGATTCATGGCACACATCTCTCGGAGGAGCCAAGAGATGCAGCCATCATTGAAGCGCCGAAAACCGGAAGTCCCACATCTTCTCATTTCCACAGTCTCCCTGAGATTTGCTGATACTGCAAGATAGAGCTGATTGTCATCTGTATATTGATGGCAGCTCAGCCCAGATCACCAGATGATCTCTCCTAGTGGATTTACATAGATGTTGAAAAGCACAGGGGGCAAGATGGAAGCTTGGGGAACCCCATATACCAAAAGCCAGTGCGTAGAGCAGTAGTGCTGCCACACCACACTTTGTAACCTGCCCTTGAGGTTGGATCAGAACCATTGCAGAACAGTGCCTATCCGTCCTGAAAGGTGATCCAGAAGGATAACATGATTGATGGTATAAAAAACCGGCGAGAATTCCAGGAGAATTAACAGAGTTGCACTCGTCCATCCATCTCCCAATGCATGTTATCCACAAATTGCTTAGCAAAATAATCACAATGGGCTGCGGAGCTGTCCACTTCCTTTGGCCAGAACACAATAGGTCCCTGATCACCTGGAAGAATTCAGCAGGTCTACACTGTGCAGATGCAATGGTTGTGGGAAAATATTGCTTCTTTGCCATGGAGTAGCCTTAGCCCCTGCCTTGTCAGATTCATCATGAGTCTTACATGAGTCTAGCTGTCTCCCCTGTCTTTTCATCGCTCGCAGCCACTCAGTAAACCAAGGGGCTACCCAGGCTCTTCAACTGGAGAGAGGGTGCCTAGGTGCAATCATGTCAATTGCCCAGGTTACTTACCTATTCCAGAGATCAAATAGAGCATTGACCACAACTGACCACATCAGCAGGCAAATCCCCCAATGCTGCCTGAAAACTTATTGGATCCATCAGGCTATGGGGGCAGATCATCTTAATCCTCCACCCCTGCAGAGTCTTGATATCCTTGTAAGTCTAACCCCCAACAAGTAGTGATCCGTCCATATATATATTCTGTTAGCAAAAATTAAACGAACATAGCAGAAGAAAGCAAATACCCCATGTACAAGTCTGAACCATGTACAAACACCAGAGTTTCCCCAGACTTCACATCTCATATTTAGACCATCTGACATCATTGATTTGCAGCACAACTGCCCTGATAAGTATAGATACAGACTATATTTACACTAGTAGCAAAGCTCATTGTAAAAGGAATATGAGTGCTAGCAAGATCTCGGTCTGGCCCTCCTCCTTGGCTGCCTTCCTGTCTATGGTGCCAGTCCTTGTCCGCTCGCAGCCCACCTTGCCAGCTGCAACCGTCTGCAGGCGGCGGTGACTGGTGCAGTGGCGGCATGGTCAGCCTCAGCCTCCTTACTGTGCGGCCGCCGAATCGTTGGGCCTGTCCGTTGCCTCGCAGCACACTGAGGGCAAGAGGCTGGCCACCGTTTCCATGGGCTCGCAGCCAGGCCGGCTTCCTGCATCCTGGCATGGCCAACGACTGGTGCGGCACTGCCATGTTTGGCCTCGGCCTCCTAAGCCTCCGCTCGGTGGAGCATCCATCCCCTTCGGCAGCTCCCTCCAGACTGAGGCCGAGACGCAGGCCGCCGGCTCTGTGGGCGGGACTGAGGCAACGCAGCGAGGCAATGCAGCCAGGGGATTGGCACAACTTCCGAGTGACAGATCAGGCAGTCAACTGATTTGGGAGCGCATGGAATGTTGCCACCCGAAAACAGAATTATTTATAAGGAGAGATATGTGGGGCAGAATTTTTTTTGTGGAAAAATGTACAGCATCAGAAAAATTTCTCTCCTGTATCACTAGCCACTGGTGTCTCTGGATTGAGGCTTAATGCATCCATTATGCTAGCTTTTTCTTTACATTAGGCCATTAAGCTTTGAACGAGTCATTAGATACAAGGCACAAATCCTAATGAAATCTGAAGTCTTATAAATTGGTCCTGGCTTCGTTTAAATCTGTACTAGCAATCTTAACCAGTGCTAAAGCAGAATTTAAAAACACTAAAAAAATTCTGTTCACAATTTTTTTTATTTCACACATACAAAACAAACATAGACATACAAACACAAAAACATAAAAGTGGGGAAAATCTGATTGTATCATTTTTCCATTGTAAATTTGACCTCCTATTAGTACAGTTTGGAAATTCGTTTCTCTTATACACCTTACATTTTGAATAAATATCTTTTGTTCATAAATATGCATATGGTTCTTATTTCTTTTAGTTTCGGCTGACAGTCTAGGCGTTAAATGCATTATGTTCCTCTATCCAGTTATAGAACCTTGACCATATGTTCTCAAAATCCTTTTATTTCCTCTCAACATTAAAGCTAGGTTATCCATCTCGGCAGTTTCCAGTATTTTACATCCGAGGGAGTTTCAGTTCTTCTCCAGTATTTGGCATATAGTATTCTTGCCAATGTCACTATACGTATAGTAAGATAGAAGTCTTGTTTTTTGTCGTTTTCAGGTGTTATATTCAATTTTAAGCATTTTTTGTAACAATTCATGTATCCAAGACCAATACTTTTTTGGCTTTATCACATGTCCACCACATATGGAAGAAAGAGCCAACATTTTTTTACGTTTCCAACATTCATTTGATAAATCAGAATAAAATTTAGCTAGTTTATCTGGGGTAATATACCATCTATAAAACATTTTATAAATATTTTCTTTATTTTTTCTGAAAAGGGGGCGGTAGGCAAAATAAGTTTTGGAACCACTGATCTAGATCAATGTTATAGCCCAAGTTTTGTGCCCATTTATCCATACAGTTTTTAACTATTTCATCTCATGTTTTATCTTCTAACATTATTATATACAGTTTCTTAATTAGTTTATCATCAGCATGTAATAATATCTTATCCATTTCTGTTATGCTTATATAACCCCCAGTTTATCTTTAGCTAATCTATTTGTGCACTTTCCCACCAATTTAAGTTAATTTCCTGTTCTTTAAGTTTTTCTGTTAGTTTTAGTTCATTTTTATTATTCAGTAAGTCTTCATATCTCAGCAGCATACTTTTTTGAAACAGGTTGAGGTTTGAAAAAGCTTCCAGTGGTGAAATCCATTTGGTGTCAGAGTCCCACAACAATCAGTTCTCCACACTTTCTTTCCAAAGAGTAAAGCTTTATTGGAGACAGGAAAGGTAGGACATCTGACATTCAGTGTCAGAACTGATCTTAAGGCGGGAGAGGTAAAAGTTATACAGAGTTCAAAAGGGGCTGTCCTGAGTGACTTCCGGTTTTTGGTGGCACGATGGGTCAAAGTCCTTCCATTGAACCAAATAGAAAAGACAACCTCGTTTCAGTTTAGAGTCCAGAATTTGAGCAACCTCGTGATGTAGTTCACCATTCACAGTCAGAGGAGGAGGGAGCGAAGGGTGAGGTCTCCAAGCATTCGGCCCAGGGTCCCGTTTCAGCAAACTGAAATGAAATATAGGATGTATATGTCCTAATGATTTAGGCAAATCAAGCTCTACAGTCACGTCATTGATCTTGCGCACCACTGTAAAGGGGCCCACATATCTCCAGCATAGCTTCCTACTAGGCTGTAGGCCCTTCAAGTTCTTTGTAGAAAGATATGCAGAGTCACCAGGCTGAAGGTCCGATTCAGAGGCTCTGCCCTTGTTGGCCTGGGCCTTATAGTTGGCTTTGGCTTTGTTCAGAGTTTTCTGCATGTCAGGCCAATGTCTTTGGAGTCCCTGCCACCAGGTGTGCAGGTTGCCCAGAGGCAGATCAGGTGCCCCTACCGTAGGAGGGGGGGGGCTCATAACCGTACAAAGCCTTGAAAGGAGACAACTCCGTTGATGAATGGACCAAGTTATTGTAACTGTATTCCGCAAATGGTAACAATTCAGCCCAGTCATCCTGTTGGAAGTTAGTAAAGCATCGAAGGAATTGTTCCAATATTTGATTGACATGTTCGGTTTGACCGTCAGTCTCTGGGTGATAAGCACTGCTGAGGCCGTGCTCAATGCCCAAAACTTACATGAGCTCTTTCCAGAACTTGGCAACAAGCTGGGCTCCTCTGTCTGATATTACCTTGATTGGCAGGGAATGTAGTTTCATGATGTGCTGCATGAACATTTTAGCAAGGGTTTTGGCGGTGGGTAGTGCGCTTGTTTGGAAAACAAATCTACCACCACCCAAATCACAGTTTTTCCCTTGCTCGGGGGTAAGTCAGTAATAAAATCCATTGAGACCACCTCCCATGGCTGATTGGGAGTCTCTAAAGGCCGGAGCAAACCCAGTGGCTTGCCTGGGTGCTGCTTGCCCATCAAACACGTTTGGCAAGAGCCCACATATAGAGAAATGTCCAATCTCATGCGGGGCCACCAGAACTGGCGTTGCAGCAGGTGGAGGGTTTTTAAGTAACCATAATGGCCCGTCAGTTTTGATTCATGCCCAAAATGCATAATCTCACCCCATAAAGTTGTGGGCACGAACAATCTGCCCCTCCCTGTACCAACAGCCATTGGTTCCTTGGAGGATCGCTGGATCAGCAGCAGTCTCTTATTTGTTCTCCTCCGAGAACGCCACTTTGAATTTGGCAGCCCAAGGTTCCTTCTGCCTCTCCACCTCCCCTTTCACCTGGCTCCTGGTGGTGACAGCCCCTCCCAACTGGGAGGGTGTGAACACAGAGTCCATTACTTCCTCCCTCTGGCTGGCGTGTTGAGGGAGGCGGGAGAGGGCGTCTGCTAGAGAGTTGGCTTTCCTCGGGAAGTGGTGGAGAGTGAAATGGAACTTAGAGAAAAACTCTGCCCACCGTAGCTGCTTGGCATTCAGGTTTCGGGGGGTGCGCAGTGCCTCCAGGTTTTTATGATCAGTCCATACTTCTAATGGCACCCGTGCCCCCTCCAACCAGTGCCTCCAAGTGGATAGGGCGAGCTTAATAGTAGCAGCTCCTTGTTCTTGTCCCACACTGCTCAGTTCCATTCAGTGGCACTGAATTTTTTAGAAACATACACTAAAGGGTGGAGGTGCCCATCTGACTCCTCCTGCAGGTTGCCCTCCCATAGCGATGTCCAAGGTGTCCACTTGTACTATAAACTTTTTGGTTTTGTCAGGATGCTTAGAATGGGCTCGCAAGTAAACAGCCTTTTGAGTTGGTCAAACGCTTCCTGACACTCAGCTGTCCATTCCAAGTGTGCCCCAGGCTTGGCACAGTCTTGCCCCTTCGCTTTAGTTTTCAACAAGTCTGTAAGGGGCAAGCTCACTTGTGCAAAGTTCAAGATGAAAACCCTATAGAAATTAGCAAATCCTAAGAAAGACTAGAGTTGGCACTGGGTTCAAGGAGCCTCCCATCCCAGCACATCAGCCACCTCTAGGGAAGATGTGGAAGCCCAGGAAATCAACCTCCGTCTGATTGAATTTACACTTCGACAGTTTAGCAAACAGTTTATGCTCATACAGAATCTCAAGGACCTCCTGGACTAACTTCATGTGGGAGTCCTTATCTTGTGAATATAAAAGGTATCGTCTACATAAATTAATGCCCCATTGATCAGGTGCTTGTGCAACACATCATTGATCAAGTTCATGAACACACCGGGTGCCCCTTGGAGGCCAAAAGGCATCACTAAGTATTCAAACTGCCCCAGCAGTGTCTACCCCCAGCGTCTTGATATAAAATAGTCTTTTAACATTCTCCCATACTTTCATTAAAGATTTCCTAATAGTATGCTGCTTAAAGTATTTGTGTCCTCCTGATTTTCCATAATGCGTGCCAGCCCAATAATAGGTCTTGTCCTTCTAAAATTAATAATCTGGTATTTTCTAATATAATTCATTATTTTAGCTACATCAGGGTTGCTGCTTTATAATATAAAAGCCAATCAGATAGCGCAAATCCAACTCTTTCTTTTGCATCTTGTAGGGCTTTCATTTTTATTCTTGGTTTCTTATTCTGCTATATAAATTTAGATATCATTTTCTCCAGATCTTTAAAGTATTATTGTTTTTTGAAGGATTGGGGTTGTTTGAAATAGAAATATCAGTCTTGGTAGAATATTCATTTTTATTGTGGCTATTTGACCCATCAAGGTTTTTTAGGCTTTTCCATTTTTCCAGGTCCTTTGGGATTTCCTGCATAAGTTCCATGTAGTTATCTTTCACCAAAGAGCTACATCTATTTGTTATGTTTATACCTAAATATTTCACTCTTGTGCTTCAAAACCTGATTTTTCCTGTAACTGCTGGGTTTGTCTTTCGTCATATTTTTTGTTAACATTTTTGTTTTAGTCAAGTTGATCTTCAGACCCACAACCTGACCATATTTCTGTAGTGTTATTGTCAGGATTCAGGTTACTCCCAGACGCCGTATGCCCGGTCGCCGTGGTCGGAGTCTTCTAAGTCCGGAAACAAACACCTCAGATCCGAGCACACCGGGTGTTACACCACACTCCAGCTAACGCCCGCAGCAGAATCGCCTCTCATCTCTCTCAGTCTCCACGTTCTGCTGCCATCCTCTCCGGTGTTATGGGTTTCCTTCTTTTATTTTGCAGTGCATTACAATCATTCCCCTCAAGCCCCATGTGCTTCCCATGTGCAATCCCTCCTCTCCTTCCCTGTTCCATGTGTTTCCTCTCATCCTCGTGTTCGGATCATAGTGTGTTTCTACCCTCTTAACCTTAACTCCTGCAACCGTGGGTGTAGAAGTATCTGTCTGATCGGTAACCTCTGCGGGGATACCCATATTGAACGCTAGGTTTCCTCTGTCTCTCCCTCGAGCCCGTCCTTTCCTGACCAGTTGGGGCTTCTGACCAGGGTCTCCCCGCTCCCCAAATGTGTTCCCTAAACCCTGTTCCTTGTTGTTTCGATTCAAAGAACTCGGCGCGGGTTGCGCCAGTCCCGCCGCAGCGGCCGCTTCAAAATAAGGTTGTGCTTCAAAATAAGTATTCAGTAACATTCAAGACTGTTCTAACATTATTTCTAAGTTGTCTTTTTGGAAGAAGTCCTGCTTGGTCTTGATGTGTCAATTTGTGTCAATACTTTTTTCAGTCTTGTAGCTAAAATTGAAGCATAGACTTTATAGTCCACATTTAATAGTGAGATTGGTCTATAGTTTTTAGTTTCTCATCTGAGTTTTGCTTGTCTATAAGTGTTATTAAGGTTTCATTCCAAGTTTCTAGTGTTTTACCTTCAGCTCTTATGGTCTGTATTACATATTTTAAAGGTAGTGCCACTTGATCTTCAAATACATGATAGAATTCTGCCGGTAATCCATCAGGGCCTGGTGTTTTCCTTCGTCTTCTTCTTCTTTTTTTTTTTGCTGCTGTAATTTCACACATGGTTACTTGGTCATTTAAGATTTTTCCTTTGCTCTTCAGTAAAAAATTTTTTTGTTATATTTCTGCAAAAAATCTTTAATCTCCTCTTTGGTATAACTTTCTATAAAATATCAATTATTTTTTAAAAATCTTTGGGTAAGTTTTTTTCTTCTCCTTCACTGTCCTTTAAAATCTTTATACTTCTCTTTTCTTTTTCTTTTCATAGTTTATATGCTAACCATCTGGTTGATTTATTAGCATTTTCAAAATAGTTTTGTTTTGCATAAGTAATCTTTTTAGCTATTTCTTCTGTCAATAGGCCGTTCATTTGATGTTTGATGTAGTAATAGCTTTACTTTCACTCTTAGATATTCAGCTGATGGGTCTTGTTTCAAATTTTCTTCCTGTTTCTTAATTTGCTCCTTGATTTGTGAGAACTTTTCTGTTTTCTGTTTTTTTGTGCACGCTGATTCTGATTATCCAACCTCTGGCATAGGCCTTAAATGCATCCCATACAGTTAGAATGGAAATCTCTGGATGGATGTTCTGCTCAAAAAATATTTGAAATTCTTTTTTTGTCTCTGTTTCAATTTTTTGAATATTTCAATAAAAATGTATTAAAAGTCCATCTCTTTTTCTTTGGTGTATCTTGCAATGCTTGTAAGGTCCATATAGTCTCTTCTCTCTCATTCTCCATGGAATTTCCTTTAAAATTTTGATTTCTGTTTCTTCTATTTGTAGAGGTGTTTCATTTGTTGGTTTCAGAATTTCATCTCTTATTGTTCTTTTGTGAAATCTAACATGCACTTCTCTTGGCAGTTTATTTCTCCTTGCATATGCAGAGTTCATTCTATATGCAACATCAGTTTCATTATAGAGTTCTCCTGTATTTTCTGCCTTCATGTATTCTGTCAATATTTGTGCTATTTCAAATTTCAGTTTCTCATCTTGTTTCTCAGGAATATTATGCAATTTTAAAATATATGCTGCTTTATCCAGCTCTAGTTTAATGAGAGCTTCTTCCATGGAATTTTGCTTTTTTCCTACTGTTTCTACTTTGAATTGCATCTTTCCAGATTTGTCTTCTTTTTGGGTAACAGTTTTAGCCAAGGAAGAAATTTCTTGAGAATGTTCTTTAAGCTGTTTTTGTACTTCTGTCATCTGGTGTGTCATTTGCTGTGAAAGTATATCTAGTTGAACTTGAATTGGATTGACAGCTGCTGTTACAGCCTTTTGTATAAGATTTTGCAGTTCCTTTGCTGAAATCTGTGCCAAACTGGCAGCTACCAATTTAGGATGGCCAGGAGATGGGCCAGTGAGAGGTTTACCTTTCTTATCAATTATGTTATTAACTGTATTGTTAAATATATTTTGAATTACTTTAAACCAACACCCTTTACAATGTACACTAGTCATAATATTCAGACCAGAGAATCGCTTAATATACACAAGCCCCCTCCCAGTCAATCCCTTTAAGTTTAAATTCCCTTACTGTATTATAAAGAAGGGGAAAAAATGAAACACCAATACTCTCAGTATAAACACAGAAAGGGTTATCAGCAGTTTACATTACTTTCAGGAACAGTTTGTACTTAGGTGGGAACAACATGTAAAACGGTAACAGTTCCCAATACACACATCCTCTCAGGAAGTGATATTTAGAAAATGAAAGTTAGTTCCAGTCAGTTTATAAGCTTCTCTTTTCTTCTTTCTTCAAAATGTATAAATACTTTATCTTTGATTTGTAATCCAAATGCAAAGTTACAAGAAATTGTAATCCAATTAAATATCTTTTTATAGATCCATAGTATAGTCAAATTATAATTCCAACTGGGGATTTAAAGAAGGGGGTGTGATCCAAATGTTCAGATATCCAAAATTGTAATCCACAGGGTCCCAAAACATCAAATCATGCTTGAGGAAAAAATTAGGTCTATCAAGAGGTTGTTAAATCCAGACATCAACCATTTCTCTTGGCCCTTAAAGGTATTTTATATGTATTAAAGTAGTACTTTTCCAAGCTGCTTCTGAAGTGGGGGGGGGGGATTCCTCCTCCTCTCTCTTTTCCACTTTCTTTTTGAAGGGCTAGAACAGAATAAAGAATCTCCTCTCAGTTCAAGGCTTTAGAAGTATGGTGTTAGGGTTTCTTTTAGAGTTTTGTATGAATTCAGCTGCATTCACCTCTGCATTCACAGCTACGCAGCTATGGAGTCCATAGATGCTCTCCCACAGGTTCAGGCTTCGGGGTGATCTTGGACTCGATCCACTTTCTGCTGCTCATGGAGAGTCCCAGATCAAGCCCCTTGCTTAGCCTCCTCTACAGGGAGGTCCATGCGGGCTCCAAAGGAGTTTAAACCCCCTCCAAATCCGGCGATCCAGACAGCTTCATGGGAGCTCTCCCGGGGCCGTCTGTCCTCGCCGCGACAAAAACCGGAAGCCAAATGCTTAAAAAAATTCTAAAGCAAATTGACAGATTCTTGTACTCCGTTGGTTAGCTGCCATGCTCTTCACATGCTGTTTAACAGAAAGTGACAGGAAAGGCAGACATTTAATCAGTGGCACTTGTAACAGCAAAAGAGACCCAGTAAATGCTTCCTTGGCAGCATTGTGGTTTGATATATTCAGCAAATATTATTTGTGCATCTGTCAGTAACTATAAGGCAGTCTTCAATAATGAGGACAACAGGGGTTTGTGCTGAGTTTATTGCTGCACTTGACACAGAAAAGTCAGCTTTTGGGAAAGGGTCTGGAAATTTGCATTTCTCAAGAATTTTCTCTCCACTGAGGTTATCTCTTAGCTCCAACCATTTTTTGTGTTTGATAAGCAGAGAATATACAATTTAATTATATAATGGTGGAGCAAAAATGACATACAACTTGAATTTTCAAATGGCATTGCATTTTGCTGATAAGAACGTTTATTCAGGACTGAAGAGATTACATGAGGTAGAATTGGAAAGCAGACTGCATTTACTAGAGATAGGAACATGCTAATAGTAGTTAAAACAGGAGGTCCCCTTTCTTGTTCTGAGGAGCACTGGTAGAAACAATTTATTTTGAATACAGCTTGTACAGAAAGTGGAAACAGGGCTATTTGCAACTCCCCTTATTTAATCTTAAGTGTTTTACATGGTAGCACAATTTGTACTTGCAAAACAAATATTGACATTATACTTGACTAGGTCATATTTCTGTTATTCAGGTCCTGGTTTTAAATTTGAAGCCACATATGAGATTTTATGCTGACTTACTGCTGTAAAGGCTAGCCCAGTCTCATCAGATATTGGAAGCTAAGCAGGGTCAGCCCTTGTTAGTATTGCATGGGAGACCACTAAGGAAACCCTAGGTCTCTACATAGAGGCAGGCAATGGCAAACTACCTCTGGATGTCTCTTACCTTAAGAACTCTATGCCTGTGACTTGAGAGCACTTTCTACCATTAACTGCTGTAAAAACAGAACAAAGTTTGAGTCCAGTGGGACCTTTAAGACCAACAAAGTTTTATTCAAAGTAGAACTTTCGTGTGCAAGCACACTTCGTCAGACACAATGAAATGAAATCTCCTCAAGCCCCATTTACAGGAAAGGGGGGGGCAGCTGTTACCCTAGCGTCGTTTTCACATCTCTTTGTTAACCCTTGTGTTTACGTGCTCATTTTCTGCCATTTATTTATCTTACTGGCCACCTGATCCAATTTCAGCCCTACTTATGCATCTTGGCTGTGACTGGCCGTTCCTAACGGCTGCCCCCCACCTTCTTTTCCCTGTAAGTGGGGCTTGTGGAGATTTCATTTCATTGTGTCTGATGAAGTATGTGTGCACACAAAAGCTCATACCTTGAATAAAACTTTGTTAGTCGTAAAGGTGCCACTGGACTCAAATTTTGTTCTGCTCCTCCAGACCCACCTGAATCTTGCTGTATAATCAGTGCTTCTAACTTTCTGCTTGTCTGTAAAGCAACAAGTAGTTTCTGTGTCAGGGTCTTTTTCTAAGCAGAGTGAAACTTGGTCAGGTTCATGAAACCTACTAGTGCAGGGGGAGTCTGCTGAATCCTCTTTCCAGTTGCAGCCACTTACACTATATTCAGTCCTTGGGAGTATCTTTTGGGAACATAAGATCTGTCATACAGAGGAGAAGAGGAAGAGCCAGAGGACCAGAGCTCCATTTGCAGCTGTTTTGATCTAACTTATTTTATCCTAGCACTTTTAGGAACCTTATGGAATATAAAGTCTTGTACCTGTCAGTTGTGACACAACTTGAAAAGGTTATGGAATATTTTAGTTGTTATAAATATTCTTAACTGATTCTTCCCTTTCTGTTTTCTAGATTTTGGACCTGGTGAAGGGTATGCATTACCAGTTGGCCTGTCAGAAATACTTTGAACTGACACACAACGTGAGTGCATGTTTTCATTTTCTTTTAATATACCTTTTTATCAGTCTCTGTCTCCAGAATAACTGTAGCAATGCTAAGTAAAACTTCAGGGACTGTATACATCGAATAAGGACTGTGATTTGTTATTGATTACACTGAATAAGTATGAGCTGAACAGCAACAGAGAGAGAAAATGATTGTAAAGAGGGGAGAGCTGAGTGTGGCATGAAGGAGCTAGTATATCTGACTGCTTACACAGTCAAGAGGATTTTTGAGAATATCAGCTCCCTGAACTCAAAGATAGATAAATTGAAAAAAAAAAGATAGATAAATTGCTCCAACAACTTTTGAACAATTACTGTCGCCCAAATGAGTGTATCAACTGCAATAATAATGATGATGATGATGATGATGATGATGATGATGATGATGATGATGATGATGGCACCTATAGGAGCAATACGTCTTTGAAGAGCCCCAAGCTAGCTGCTTCATATGGACAGACTTCTAGCTCTTATAAAGGCTCAGCATACCAATTCAAGTTACAGTCCAGCAAAGTATGCCTAGCTATAAGCAGCTATAGGGGACAAAACCCTGTTTGTAAATTCAAATATTAGGTGATACAACATCTAAACTCCCTCTTAAAGATGAAAGCTCCCTTTAGAGACCTGATTCAGGTAGAGCCACTCCAGAGCTCGAACCAAACACAAAGAATCATGCTGTCATTTGGGAGCTCTAGGATTCCTTCTATTCTACCCTGTTGGAAGGATGATCTAATAATTAAAGGAATTCAGCCAATCCGAGTTTTTAAAAATTTAGTGTGTTCCACATTGCTGGGAAATCAAAACAAAGACACTACCTTTTTAAAGGCAAAAGACAGACCTTTGGAAGATGGATTAGCTGGTGTGCCATGTTTAGAGCCAGTGAGGAGGACTAACTTGGTTCATCGATCTAGGAAGGACTCAGGAAATTCCTTTCTTGAAACTTTAGTAGAAGAGAACCTTCTGTCCTCTTTTGTGGACTTACCCAACCTTGAACAGGAAGAGATCACTTCTAGATTAGAGTAAACTTTTATGTGCTAGCAGGAATTGCCAGCATCAAGTAAACATTGACTCTCCAAAGAAAAGAGACTCTAAAGACCATCACTGGCAACAAACTTCCTCTCCATCTTCTACTTTAACCACGATTAGTGGGAGAAGCAAGGAGATAAACTAAAAATTCTCCGGTGGTCCAGGAGTGGGGCAGTCCTTGACTCCTTACTCCTGGGAAAGCACCTCCCCCTTCCGTAGGCAGGGCCGGAAAACTTTGATCCCAGAGGGGAGGGGCTTATCCTCTGATCCCCAGTCATACTGAAAGCCACCTCCGAGCTGCAGGAAATTCAAACTTCTTTTATATTCCAACCAGGTAAAATTCAATAAAGTCTGCAACATAGTCTGCAATAAAGTCTGCAATAAATCCAATACAGTATGCAACACAGCTCTCGTGTTTAAATCAAGACAATATTATAATCTGAAATAATTTATAGAGCATCATGGTCTCCCTGGTACTTATAGGATGGCACCCCCCCCCAAGTATTTTACTCAGCTAGCTTCAACTGGTAAATTGGATTACTTTCTCAGTACTTACTTTGTGTCACCCTCCAGCTATCCCATGTTTTCTCTTCTTCCCCTTCCACCCCACTTTGGAGGACCCAGTTTATGGACTGAAACTTGTCTTAAAGTAATATGCTGTTTGTGGATGAAATAACTTCACTCAGCAATCAACCTTACCTTACCTTTTAGCCTCAGATCCTTACCCTGCCTGGTCCTCACAAATTCTTAATAAGTTAAATCAGATTGGCCTATTCCCAGAAGATCTCTTCTATGGAAGCCTTTACAAGCTGTCAGGCAGAGGCTTCGTGATATTGAATCACAAAATGAAGAAGCTTTACAACCCAAGAACTACAGAAATATAAAATCTTGGCCTAATTTTACTGTTGCCCCTTATTTAGTTAACATTACCTATTAACCCTATAGAAGGGCCTTTTCCAGAGCCTGTTTTGAGGCACTCCCTTCTGCTGTACTGCAAGGTAAATTCACTCGAGTTTCAATGCATGAACGTATATGCCCATGCATGGCTAATATGGTGGAAACAATTACGCATGTCCTCCTGTTCTGCAGATTCTATCAGGAGGAATGAGATCATCTTATACTACCCCTTCTGTCTAGATTTAGCCCTCTGCAGTCTTATCTTGACTTTAGGCCAGAAGTCCTTCGTAAATTCCTCTTAGAAGACGTTCAGAGCTCAGTGACTTATGCTGTGGCAAAATTTTGTTGCTTAGCTACTAGAAAATGTAAACTTATTTTAGCTGAATTGTATGATTCTCCTTTTAACATTATTTTATGTTACTAATTTTATTAACTTTCTCTTGTTTATCTTTTTATACTATTCCCATGTTATTACTGTTTTTAATAACTCAAATTCTATTAAATTTTCCAGGCAGATCTGATGAATTTAATATCTCCCTCCCCTCTTTCATATTGTTCTAACAAAATCACCTCTAAGGTGGCCAAATTTTGCCCCTCAACAAGATCAACAAGGAAGCAGCTGGTCAAGTCTTCTTATTAATTGTCTCTACTATTGAAATCAGCCTGCCTTGCTGCCTGGAAATTTTATTGTTTGCAAATGTGCTGATAACTATGAGTGTCAATCATGACTGATCTATGATAGAAAGAAAGAAAGAAAGAAAGAAAGAAAGAAAGAAAGAAAGAAAGAAAGAAAGAAAGAATCAATCGACCCTCCAAAATTTTAAATATAGGCAACCCAGACAAATTCATTTTGGGAGCTAGACCAGTTTTTAGATGTGTTCTAAAAGCCTGGGTGTACATGTGCATATACACATATGTACACTGCTCATCCTCCTTCACAATGATAGCACAGAGAAAGCTGATCTTATCATGGCGACCTTCTCAAGCTGTAATTCTTCAATTTCAATAATGGCATATTATTTAAAAAAAATGTATGTTTTATGCCTGAATAACTGTAACTGTATACCACCATGAATGATTTGGTTAGGCAGTATTTATGATAAATTTATTTATTTATGTATTTATTTTATTCAATTTTTATCCCATCCTCCCTTCCACAGGCAGGCTCAGGGCAGCTTACAATAAGGGTTAAAAACACATTAAAACACAAACATGACAAGCATAGCTCAACAATAAAATAGAATAAAATGAAAATAAAGTGCTGGTGACAATAATAACCCGGTGGCCATGATAGATGTTCCCAAAAAATGGCCCCTGTCGGCGTTCGGCATAGTTAGTTCGTATTCTCCAGTTCAGTTGATTTTATTGATGTTACTAATATAATTGATGTTATTAGTGGCAGCTCCTAGTCGAAGGCCTGGTGGAAGAGCTCCGTTTTACAGGCCCTGCGGAACACAATAAAATAGATGTGCTGAAGTATTCAGTAAGCAGTTGAGACCATTAGGTTGCAGGCCATGTAATTAGAGTGGTTGCCATTAAAAAGTGCAGCATTGAGTTTCCCTTGTCAAAAGAAAATTGTGACTTTAATGTAGTTGTGCAAAAGCCCATGTTTTGGTACTATAGTTGGTTGTTTCAGATGTTTTTCCTTTATTGAAGAATACACATCTTGATTATAGAGGAGCAGTTTGGGTTGGATTTTCAATTTCTTCATGATCAAACCTCAGTTAAGAGCAAGTTTTAGAAAGAGCAAATGGCACTGTAGTATATCTTTAAAAAGATCCATATGGCTTTTTTCTTTTCTTTTTTGGTAAAAACTAGCTTGCCTCATTATCACTTGTCATTTTGGAACTTCTTGATTAAACTTCTAAGATCACATAGGTTCAATGTTATTACTTCAACTTCTTTTTAAAACCTACACAGTACAGCTCAAAGTCAGTACCAGGCTTTGTAAAGTATGTAGTATTCAAAATGCACTGAAGAAAGCTTTGAGGTATAGCACTTAAAATACAAAGGAGATGAAATGAAGAGACCTGTTTTTTAAATCCAGTGGCCTTTGCCCTGTGTTAGGCAAGATTACAAGCTTAGCTGGTCTTACAAGGCACATGGGCTTTTTAGTTTTTCTTGCATGTTAAGTAATAAAGTTTTACTAGTAACTGATCTAGTTGCCAAGATAATATGATTTCCCCTTCAAAATTTACAAAACTAGCAGTGTTTTTTAAAAAATGTTGATCAGAGGAAATACTGAGGAAACTTTTTTTTTAAAAAAAAATCCTGCTGCTCTTTTTAATATGTTGTCTTACCAGCTTAGTGTTTACCATCATTAACAATTTATTTTAAACTTTATTCTGTACAGAAGCAGTAATGAATCCTTAATCTAAAATAACTGGGGCTGGGTTCCATATAGTTGAATGGTTGCATGACCTGATTATAAAAACAAATTGTAAACTTTGGCCTAGGTGCAGTGGACAAGTGTTTGTTAGTGGTAAGTTCTGGAGATTCTAATGGCCTCCTACTGGCTTTCTAAGAGAGAAAGCCTCAGTTTTGATCGATAAAGTCACCAGTGGTGTTTCTCTTCCTATGCATAAATGTTTAAATTTGCAGTCTGTTTCAAGACAGCGGAGTGGGAAGGGGGAAAAGTAACCAAGTACTGTAAAAAAACCAACAACCTTAAGTTAAACTCCAAAGGCGCCATGTGTTCATGTGTAAGGGGTAAGGAGCTGCAGTGGCTCAAGTGGTTAAGTTGCTGAACTGCAGGCTGGAAGGTCTGTAGTTCAGCAGTTCGAGACCCGAGTGCCACATGACGAAGTGAGCTCCCGTCTCTGGTTCCAGCTCCTGCCAACCTAGCAGTTCGAAAGCAAGAAATTGCGGAGGCGGGGCGATGGAGTAGCAAGGTGGTTGAGTGCCCAAGTGCTCTGGGTCTCGCCAGCTTTTGGAGTCTTTTTAGGGGACCTTTTTGACATTTCTGGACTCCTCCAGATTTGACAAGGGTCTACCAGATCCTCGGGAGTAGGAACTGGAAGCAGAAGACTTAAACTGAGCTCCCTGTCTGTGGCAACAGTGGGCAAAGCTTGCAGTTCGTCTTGAAGCCGAAGCTCCAAAGGACCAGCCGGGGAGTTCACGGCTGGAAAGCTACTTCAAACCCCAAATCAGAGCCTCTGTACCTCACCACAAATCATCCTGGCGAAGACCCTGTGAGTAACCTTTCTTCTATCTATAATCGTCAAGCTCTGAAAAGGATAATTGCCCCTATAAATCTCTCCCAGAGACAAAGGGAGGGGGGAGACTCCCGTGGGTGGCGAGCCAAAGTGCTGGGAATGTTATTGTATCAAACTCAAAGCGGCACAATAACACTTTGAAATCTTCTATCTGCTACCTGGGAATATCGTTACAGAGATTTACTTCACGCTTAAAGAATTTAAAGAATTTATGTTGGAATTATGGAGAGGGAAACAGGCTCTCGTGGAGCTAAAATGGCGGCGGGCTGTAGTTTCTTTGCCTGCGTAGTTACACAGTGAATGTTGTTTTACTGTGTCTGCTGACATGCGAAATGGCTTTCTCGGCAGCATCTGAGGAGAGAGATTGCTTGATGGATGGAAATATACTGATGTTCTCAGATGATTACTGGGATTGCTTAAAAATCCATTTGACAGAAAAAATTACAACTGCTTTCCTGGAAGCCTTGGGAGAGTTTTGGGAGGGCTTCGGAGAGATTACAGAGGCACAAAATCAGATGATGCCAGACACTATATAACAGTGGTGGCGAACCTATGGCACGGGTGCCAGAGGTGGCACTCAGAGCCCTCTCTGTGGGCACGCGTGCCATCGCCCCAACCAGGCCCAGACCATCTCTGCCAAATAATTTGAAGTAAATGAAAGCATTTGGGATTGCTTTCCTTACTTTGTTTGCATCATGTATGAGTTGTTTTTTTCCTAAACTAAAACCTCAGTATTCAGGTTAAATTGCCCTGTTGGCACTTTGCGATAAATAAGTGGGTTTTGGGTCGCAGTTTGGGCACTCGGTCTCTAAAAGGTTCGCCATCACTGCTATACGAGATGGAAAACGACCGGATCTGCTTCAACACTCGATATCTACAAAGAGAGATTTACCCAGCTACTGCTTTGATGGACTGGTTGGAAATAATGTAGCCGATGCAGGGTTCAAGATACAAGGCTGCTTGTTTTCGTACATTGGCAGGCCAGAAGTGGATGGAACATTTAAAAATCAAAGGAACAAAAGAACAACGATTTTGATGAGATCTTCAAAGAAAGCAAGAGAAGAACTTTATAAATAAGTGGAAGTAGCACTCTTTGACAGTCTGCATGGTTTTAATGGGCTGAAGGGATAATGATGTACTAAAACTGGAACTTAAGTTGTTGAGAACTGTTTATCTACTGTGTGTTTCTACACCTGATTTACATTGTTATTTGACACCCAATTGATTTATGAATATAACCTGAAGCAAAGCACCTCAAACTTTTGCATTGTCTTGACTGACTAATGAAAGCTATAAAACATGGACTTTTAATGTGAAACAATTTACTCTCTGTACATGTAATGTCCTAATCGAAAGAGGATGAAAAGATATGGGCAGTCTGATTTTTTAGAGAGGAATTGCAGAGAAAATATAATTAATGGGTTACTTATTTAGAGAATGTGTATGGTGTTAACTATTTTGAGAGAGAAAACCAGATGTTACAGGACAAGGTGAAAGCTATATGGCTTTGTCAGTGTGAGAGCTGGATTGTAGGGAGAATATAACATATTATGTTTAGGCCTGCTAGTTAATGGGATTCTGAAAACTAACAGTGTTAAAAATGGGAAAGAATATTTAAAGGGACTAGATTGTTAATTCAGAAGAAATATATGCCTTCTATAGCATAGTTAAACTGCTAAGTTATGCCTGTTTCTTTTCTGCTGTTTTTATATTGATATAAAATAGAATAATAATACTATAGTATTGATAAAATGAAATATAGTAGATAGAATATTGATGAATTAGTTTTATAAAGGGAATAGATACTTGGTTTAATAATGTATGTTATTGAATACAAATTAAAACAAGGGAAGGAATGGGAATCTGTATGCAAACATGATGGTGTGAATGAGTAACGGCGTTCCGTGCACCTTGGCGTTTAGTCATGCCAGCCACATGACTACAGAAACGTCTTCAGACAGTGCTGGCTCTTCAGCTTGGAAACGAAGATGAGCACCACAACCCTAGAGTCGGATTCGACTGGCTTTCGAGCAAGGGAAACCTTTACCTTTACCTAAAGGGTTTGAGCAAACAATCAGGAATGTCTGTTCAGGGTTGCTGCTACTAGTGAAGAAGCAAGGTGTTTTTTTAAAAAAATGGAATAATTGTTTGCAGTTCACAACAGCAAAATTCTTTTCTTGGGTCATGACCTCTGTGGGCTAGATTTGAAGGGTACTTTTTGCTTGCACAATAGAGGATGCCCACCATTTTTATTGCAGGGCCCCCCCCCCCATCATATCAAAGGCTATATCCAAGGCTACCCTGACTCCCAAGATGGCTTTGGAGTTGTGCAGGACTGGAGCAAACAAAGGTGGTGGGGGGGAATATGTGTTTTGAATCCAGGCCGAATTATTTGCCACTTTTGAAAACTGTTTGTAATCATTACATTGTGACAGGGGACCACTAGTATTGAGACTTTGTTTTTACTCTTAGAGGTTTTAATTAAATAAGCTTGCAAGGATCTGCAGTAGTGTTCAGTTAAATTACCCTCTGAAAGGTGACTGTCAAAAATTAAAATGAAAATGTAGTATGTATTTCAACTGCAGAGGTTGTAAAATATAGTAATGGTGACAAGCTCTACTTGTTTTTCTTTTCCTTGCATAGGTCACTGATATTGGGTTTTCTTTGAACCATCCAAATCAGTATTTTATAGAGAGTCAACAGCTACTCAGTGGCATCAAGGAAAACAAGAAAGAACAAAAGCAACTGGAAAACTCTCAGCCAAAGCACAGCAACCAGAAAAGTCTGAACACAGCTACTGCCACCACCTCCACCTCTTTAAATCCCATTGAAAAAATGGAGCTGGAGGGACTGGATGACTGCTTTACTGAAGATTAAGGAGCATATTTCTCTCATTTGCAACATATCTCTTCTGGCGTTTCCTGTCCTTTGAAGTTGCCCTGTTGTGAGAACGGGGAACAGTGTGGGGGTTTGTTGCATTAAAGGGAAATCTGTTAAATATAATAGAGAAGCGCTTTGTGATTGCACCCAGCCAAGTAACAGTTGCTTCACTTCTGAAGAGTAGGCACCCTTTATGGCATGGGAACTGCAAAGTCACTTGTAAGGTTGGTTTCTGTGGCAGTATGTCACATTTTTAGTTTTGGGCAAACATTAGTTGCTAGCCTTCCTATCCTGCGCTTATTGTGTTTGTGTTTTTAAAAAATAAATCATATCCTGAAATGTAAAGAGAGTACCTGCTAGATCTGTTCATAATAGTTAATGTTGCAAGTACGGGGAAGTTTCTTGCTATGATTCTAATTTTGAAGGTAAATTTTTGAAAGATGGATTTTTTTTGCTTTGATTTAAGTTCTGAAGGTAGTTGTTTGAAACAAGCTATAATATCATAAAACAGGGTGCCAGACTAGGACGTGAGAGATCCAGGTTCAAATCCCCACTCTACCATGGAAGGGTTTTTGACAAGCTCAAGGAACTGTTCACCTCCAAGCCAATTTTACACCTCTCAGATGAGAACAACAACAACAAAATCATAATTCAAGTCGATGCCTCGGATGTTTCCATGGGGGGGGCAATACTGCAAGGGGGGAAGATGGGAACTTACACCCCTTAGCCTATGTTTCCAAGGAATTCAGCGCTACTGAACGGAACTGGGCGGTGTGGGACAAGGAGGCTGCGGCTATTAAGTTGGCCCTAACTATGTGATGGCATTGGCTGGGGGGGGGCATGGGTGCCATTCGAGTTGTGGACTGATCATAAAAACCTAGAAGCCCTGTGCACTACCTGGAACCTAAATGCTAAGCAGCTCAGGTGGGCGGAGTTTTTCTCAAAGTTTCGCTTCACCCTCCAGCACTTCCTCGGAAAGGCCAATTCCCTGGCTGACACCTTTTCACGCCTCCCCCAACATGCCAGCCAGAGGGAGGAGGTGGTGGATTTCATGTTCACACCCTTCCAGCTGGGAGGTGCTGTAATGATGCATAGCCAAGTGAAGGCAGAGACTAATGGTGGTGGGGGGGAAGAGCCATGGATTACAAAATTTAAAGCGGCTTTCATGGATGCAGGCAGGGAGGAAATTTTCAAAAACTCCTCCATTCAATTGGGAACCAACGGGTGCTGGTATCAGAGGGGCAGACTGTTTGTGCCGAAGACCCTCCATGGGGAGGTTCTACACTTTGGGCATGAGTCCAGGCTAGCCAGACATTTCAGGTATTTAAAAACCCTTCATCTGCTTCAAAGGCAGTTCTGGTGGTCCCACATGTGATCTGACATCTCTCAATATGTGGAGTTGTGTCAAACATGCCTGATGAGTAAATGGCGACTGGGCAAGCCACCTGGAACACTTTGGCCTCTAGAGACTCCTAACTGACCCTGGGAAGTGATTTCTATGACTTTATATCAGACCTGTCCCCTAGCAAAGGTAAAACGGTGATCTGGGTGGTAGTAGACTTGTTTTCTAAGCAGGTGCATTTCATCCCCTTCAAGCAGCTACCCATGGCCAAGGCTCTGACCAAGCTGTTTATGCATCACATTGTAAGGTTACATTCTGTGCCAGCAAAAATAATATCCGACAGAGGAATTCAATTTGTTGCCAAGTTCTGGAAGGAACTCCTACAAGTATTAGGCATTGAGAGGGGCCTCAGCAGCGCTCACCTCCTCGAGACTGATGGCCAAACCAAACGGGTCAATCAAGTGGTAGAACAGTTCCTTAAGTCCTATAGATTTCTCAACCATGACCAGAAGGCATTGTAACTTGTCCAAAGGGACCCTAGAGCACTGTTGAACGGTGTCTATCTCAATACCTAAATAAATCAAAACTGGTGTTGGGCCTTCAGTCTTCTCCTCTGCAAGGGGAACTCCCAGTTCTGCCACCATTTCTATGAAACTAGACAGTAAAAATTCACACTGCCACGTCCTCCCACGTCCCACAAACAAAAAATCGTCGAAATAGCCGTAGAGCTCAACCCGGTTCGAAAACGCAAGACCCATTTCAAAAAGGAACTAAACCTCTCGAATGCCGCACAGGACACCAAACAGCCCATGGGAAGGGCCCTATCCATATAGTAATATCCCTCAAAAGCGAAGCCTAATAAATCAAAATTTGCAGGGTGAACTGGCAGAAGCCTGAAAGCCAACTTAATATTGCACTTCGCTAATAGTGCGCCCCGGCCACAAGCCCGCACTACCTTCATGGCCTGGTCAAATGACGTATATTTTACTGAACAGAGCTCCTCCGGTATAGCGTCATTCACAGAATCGCCCCGAGGGTACGATAAATGATGAATGAGGCGGTACTCCCCAGGAGCCTTCTTTGGTACAACGCCCAAAGGAGACACCCGTAAATTAGGTACTGGGGGGGGGGAGAAAAGGCCCCAGCACTCTCCCTTCCTTACATTCCTTCCCGATTTTATTTCGGACTATACTTTCCCTCCCTTTTACTGACTTTAAATTGGAAGCCCAAAAGGGGGTCTGTTCGCCTTGAAAAGGGATCCTAAACCCAAATGAAAATCCTTCAAGTAAATGCTTACTGTCTTGTTTGTTCGGGTGCCCCGTAAAACCCGTGAAGGCTTTATAAACAATATCCAAATATTGCAAAAGTGCAGATGCCCTCCAGGGCTGATGGCGCACAATCACACCCGCAAATATAAGGAAACCCGGGAGCCAGTTGGCCCAGGTCCTGTCGACCCTACGTCTCTTCATGCGCTCTTTTCCCCTGTCATCTAGGTCCTCCTTGTCTTTTTTATCTATTTCCCGAAATAATAGAGTGAACACGTCTACATAGCTACCCTTAAGAATCTTTTCCTTAGTAGCCAAAGAAAGATGATCTCCCAGAGGCAAGGCTATATCAAAGCTTTGGCAGGGACTTGATCATAAGAATATCCACTCGGATTAGGTGGGTACCACCCCCCTTGCCCAGTGTATTGTGAATGTCCACTATCCACCGTGGGTGGCACAAAGTGCCAGGCGACAGGTGATGGAGAAGCCCCTCCCCTTGATGGGGCAACCTTGCCTGAAGAAGATGTCCCCGATGTTTCCTGAGTGCCCGGCCCCCATGGCCATGATGTGTCCTGATTGCTATCGCTAGCCTTACTCTCCTGCCTCGCAGGACGCTTGGGACCCTTGTACAGCTCCAACTGTTGACTCCCATCATTTTCCTGCACGGATCCAGTATCCATGTCAGCTGTCACTGAAGTGGACGATTGACCATCCTCGAGGAGCGCCAAACGCGCTAAGATCTGCGCTTGAAAAGAAGAAATATCAGACTTTTTAGCCGCCTTGGCCTGAGATGGCACGGGAGTCTCCTGCTGTGGCCTAGCTTTCTGTTTCTCAAGGGCTTCCAGCCTGCCCAAAATAGCTGCATTAATCGGGTCACCATCCTCATAATCGGAAATCGGTGGAGCAGGTCTAGTTGGGGGCTTCCTAGGTGCAGGCTGTTTGCCCTTAGCCTTGCCTTGACCTTTTTTAAGGAGCCATCACTCTGGATGTAAGATGTAGCAGGCCCAAGCCCAATAAGGACAAAGCAGAGGGTCTCTCACTGAGCCGCAGCCCCTCTTTACAAAGAGTCTCTCAAATGGCCTCTTTTCTTTAAATTGGGCCCACTTAAAATGACTGCCAGTCTCTCAGCCACACCAAATGGCGTCTGCTGTAACCGCTACCCTCAGGCAAACCGTCTGGCCGTCAGCAGCCAAATGGTGACCAACGATGCGAGGGGGTATTCCTAAAGCTCAGAAAGGGGGGTAGGGGTCAGGCAAACCGTCTGCTTAATGCCACCAGAGGGGGCTTCCCCAAGGAACTGGCCACCAGCAGCCAAATGGTGACCAATGATGTGAGGGGGGGGGAAGGGGTCCTTCGGAAGCTCCAGATCAAGGGCCTACTGGGTGAAAAGGCAAGAAACCCACGGCCCCCTGCCCCTGGGCTTCACTGCGAGCTCCGTACTGCCTTGTGACCCAGACCCGACTGTTTAAAGAGCCCCTGATGTTACAGAGCCCCTGGCCCCCAAGCCCCACTGCCGCAAGTCAATATGCCTCCCGCCGCCAAGCCCCGAGTACTCCCTGGTGTCGAGGTTGCAGCCTCTATTGTTTTAGACTCCCCGGCCCCGCGAAGCCTCCTCCGACCGTAGCCGCCGATAACTCCAATCACTGGCGCTTGAAAGTTAGCCCGAGCGATCGCCTTGTAGCTGCTGCCATCGCTGCGAAACTCGCCCAAGCGATTGCCCAGTTGCTGTTGCTGCTGCCTCCGTCGCCTCGAAACCGCCAAACTCGCTGTCCAGGGCCCGGGAGGCAATGGCAGCACCTCGTCCCCACGTTCTGCTCACAGCGAGCATGAGGCAGCAACTGCCTTGGGCGGGAGCGGAGCCGAGCCTATACTAGGCTGGCTCCTCCCTGCCCACGTCTCAGCGCGATGCGATGCGACGTCGTTGACGCCCCACCTTCCTCCGCGGCGGCAAACCAGCCCCCGGTATCAATTGCCTTTGGCGGGCGACCAGGAGCTCCCTTCACACAGCTTCAGCCTACAGGGATTCTTGGACAGAGAGGGAGAACTATTCTAAGCTGCCCCAGCTGGATCAGTCCTCCTTTAACACTGTTGGATCAGTCCTCCTTTAACACTGTTGGTAGTGGGAACGTGAACACTAAAATGTAGGTATTCACAAAAAGTATGCCTCCAGTTCTTCATGGCAATATATGTATAAGGGGTGCTGTTTGCCTCTTCCAGGGACATCATAGAGGTAATTGTATTTTTCCCCTGCAGGGCAAGTAAGTATGACAGTGTGGTAAACTTTAGGTGGAACATGGCCTGCATAATTGATAACTCCACTGGGAAATGTATCTGCAACACACATTCCATTTGACCCAAGATTAGAAATGTTGCTATTCTCAAACACATTTTACTAAAAGTGACTCCTAAATGAGGTAAATTAGTATGGAAGAGAAGAACTCTCAACTGATTATGCTCAACTAAGTCCTAACAATAAGAAATCCAGAACCAGTTTTGAGTTGTGTATGTTTCTTCCGATAAGCAGAAACAAAATTCAAAGTATAATTTAAAATTGAAAGACATAGTTGTGCTTTCTCGGTTGGGAGGAGAGATGAATGTTTTCTGTAATGGCTGTAATTCCATAGGCATCATCATCATCATCATCTAAAATTGTGTGTTACTGTCTTCAGTTTTGCATCTTGAATTGTTCAAGTTTGCATCATGAAAATGTGGTTTGACCCCTAGTCTTGATTATCAGGAGAGCTGCCTGCATTTATGCATATATGCATTAAACCTGACTTTACCAAAAAAAGGTTGTTTGTGAACATCTGAAACACCTAAATTTCTAAAGCTGGGCAAGGGGAGAAGGGAGGTATGTTGATGACATTATGGATACTAGCTAATAGGTGGCCTTCAGTGCCACATTTTCCTCAGTGAAGCTCGCGAAATATGTGTAACTCATGTATTTCCTTCATAGCTTCCCCTGGAAACAAAATGTTTCTTGAGCTGTCTGTCCATACTTTCAGAGGCGGTCCCTAGTCAGTCTCCCATCCCGGAGAGGTTTTTATGGATAGACCTGCTTACCCTCAACAGTATAACTGATAGGCCATTATATTATTCTCTAGGTCATGATTACTTGGTCATACTAGGTCAAAATGGTGGACATATATCTGTTGGATGTATGTCCAATAAATGTACCTTTTGGAAGCTTTTTGCATTGTGCTGCCCTTCATTAAGTCATCGGTCTTCTACTGAAAAATAAAATCTGGACTCTCAGTTCCCAGAGCCCATAATCAACCACCTGCTCTAGGAATCCCACAAGATAATGCTATGCATGTTGAAGAGAAAAATCGACCCAGCTGAAGAACAGCTGGTACTGCCCTTCATAGAAAACAGTCCCCTGATCCTGAAGAGCTATTATTCCTAATGGCGATTCCCCACCCCCATTTGAAAAGCAAACATTCTTTATCAAAGATGCTGTAATGCATTATAGACATGTCATGTTTTAGCTTGCTAAAAAGTATGTCTGCATTTGTTTTTGGTTTTTTTAAAGTTTTTATCACATTGACATTGTAAAGAAGTCCCTAACTTGATCATTTGGAACTGAGTCTCTTAATGATTCCAGTTCAACAAATGATTCCATCTGCCTCCGAAAGAAGGAGAAAATATGGGATCAGCTTACAACACTTTTTCTAGGGCAACCTGCAGTTTGATGGACTGCAAGGAGATACACAATGTTATGAAACATCCTGCTTCTAAATGACCATGCAATTCCATTTTGGTATGTTGAAATTACAGTATTGTGTAAGGAAGAAAAGCAGGGTAATTTCTTCGCCCTGGTGTTTCTTATTTATTGAGGTCTGGCAAGCTTCAAGTGCAAGTGAGATGCAAGGGATAATGTTTGCAAATTGTACCACAATGAAAGAGAAACCGTTGGCTTCTGATCTCTGGATTAGATCTGTATGACTATCATTAAGTCTCATAAGCCTTTGGTGCTTTGAAAAGTGGTGGTCAAATGTTGACCCCCAAACTTGCAATACACAAAAGACTTGGGGGAAATTCTCATATCTTGTATTCAGTGGTTACTTGATGCTATATAGGAGGAAATGGATGGAAAAGTGAGCAAGGAAAGGTTCCTTAGTTGTGATTCTTTTTGCTTTCTGTAGGTGCTGTTTTTCATTTAATATTTTATGCTTGACATATTCTGTAAATTTGTTGCTGGAGTGCAAAACTAATTGACACCTCAGACTGCTAATGAAATTCTAGGCTTAAATCAGTGTATAGTTTCAGGATCTTGAAGTCAGTCCAGAAGTTGCCTTGGAAGTTGTTTACTCCCAATATCAGTGGTGTGGAGACTGGATGTGATGTTAACTTGGCAAGTAAGGCACTCTGCACTGGTCCAGAGGCTTGCTTATTTTTATTTTCGTTTCAAAGCTACTTCTGAAAACAGGTTCTACAGCTAACCAGACATATTGCTTTTGACACCACTGGCCTAATAAGCCAAGGCAATGCTATATAGATGCATTCTACACTAATTACCTTGTAAGCAAAGGTAAAATACTTGGCACAAGTTAAGCCATAATAGAAGACTGTTATACTTCTGAAAATCCATGAATGGCCTGTCATGGGAAAGTGCTCACCATTTAAAATTCTCCCAGTAAACAGATTGCTTAGCTTACATATTTACTAAACAGCATTTTTCTAGCTAGTGGGAAATAGTTTCAGCCAATTTGGGGTACATCTCCCATCCCTGGCTTTTATTGAGGGTGGTAGAAATGTTCCGATTTCATAGTGCCCTAGTACATAAACTCTGGACTGCATATGTACTGAAGTTACATTTTTCACGACTATAGAAGTGCTTTAATGTGATGAATCAGCCCCAAATGTATATGTGTGCGTATTTCTGTGTATGTGTGCATATATCTGTATCCTATACAGACACAATATGTATATGTAAGGGTTGCTTGCAGATGATTGCAGTGTCGTGGAGATAAATGAGGGATATATACTTCTGCCCAGTGGCTGCTGGGAACTGGAGAACCAGAAGAAAGACAGAAAGTGGTCATGCTTGCAAATTGGAACCAAATGCCTGGGTGGGTTCCATAAAAGTCTGGGAACCACTCATTCATAAAAGTCTGGGAATCACTCCTTGGTTGTGTGTATCAAATACCATATACAATGTTTCTGTTTTTTTCTTTTTTGTGCATCATCTGGCAAGGTAGGGTGGAGAAAACCATTCAAGATTCCTTGGCATGAGTTTCCATTAATCGATCTAACCAATAATAAATTATCCCCAGGTATTGTTGGGTACTGTGGAAGGCAGATATGGTTGGGTACTCTGGAGGCAGATACAGTTGACTGCCCTCCTGTCAGTGGTCTGCATGTTTACCGTATATATTCCAGGAAAAGAATCAGATTCAATAAACTGTAATTATGCAGTGAGTGGCACTGTTTGGGAGATAATGCAGCGTGCTTGTCTCTCTCACAGCAGCTTTGCTTGCTTTTAGATCAAAGCAAACAAGAACCAAGCTTTGGATGTTACACCATCAGGTGAATTTCCAACAACTTCGACAAAAATGTACAATTTTCAAATCTCTATATGGTCATTTGTTAGGCAACCAGCACATTTCAGCTGTTCTGAAAGAGTCCTTGATTGAGAGGTGTAAACAATTAATTAGCATTTGCAGTAAAAGCACTTTGATCCAATTAATTCCCCCGCCATGGCTGCTTTAGTTTTAAAGTGGTCATACCCTTTTCAGCTCTTGTCCCCAGGTTATGCAGCTTCCTCACCCAGGAGCTGAGGTTGATACTATTTCTTCAGGCCTTCCCAAGTAAAATTTTAGGAGGTATGTTTACCACAGATGCCTTTATCATAAGCCCAGTCCCTTGCAAATACTAGTGTGTGCATTATGGATTGAACAAGTGGTGTAGTAAAATGTGATGCAGAAGTCAGGTCTTGTCTGCTGAGAGGGGGGAAACTCCAAATTGCATTAATTTAGCCCACACATCACCACTTAAAACTGATCATGTGACTTTGCTGTTTTAGAGAAAGGTTAAAATGTTCTCTGTAGCTATCATGCACACAGACTACATCCAGATACACAGCTTTGCCAGTGAGCTATTTTAATATCTCTGGCCTATATTTTCCAGGAGAATGTAATTCTGTCTCAGCAGGAGAGCAATTCCTGTGCACAGGAAATTTTTGTGTGAACATCAATACTTTACTTTGACAGAGTGTTCTTCAGCTCCAAAGCAGGCCCCCAGCTGGAGAAGATGAAGGTAAAAAGATGAGTTTTTATTCTCTTAGACGTGAGAATTTTAGATCAAAAGTCCTTGCATGGAACTAAATTTCCTATCTTGAATAAAATCATAGCACTCTATTCTGTCCAGAGAGGTATCACAACTCTGAATCTAGGTCACTTGCTAAAGGCAAAATGTTTAGTAATGTACTGAATAAATATAGAGGAACCCAATCAGTTATATGTGTATGAGATTATTTTAGTTGGTGTTAAAGTTTGCAGGCATGTATTATTGGACCATGGCAAGACAAATATTTGTCAGGCTTTTAAAAATATACATCTGCAGTTTTTCTCGTCACAGTTCAGCACAACGAACATATTGTGTGGTTTTCTCAGCATGTCAGAGACAGATAGCAGAAACACTAGAACTGGTGAAGCAGTGTATCATCACAAGATCATAGCAGCCATCTTGGGCTACTAAGTAACCCCCAAGATGCACTGGAATCTGTGGAGGGAAGACAGTCAGGAATGAAAGAAGCTGGTGTTAAGGGGCTTCCTCCTCCTCGTCGCGCCTTAAGCTCATAGCATCTCAAGGCCTTTCTCAAGCAAGACAAAAGTGGTGGCATTTGAGAGAGAGTAAAAAGTGCTACCACGGACAACCAATAGGTCTCAGAGCTGCCTGAGCTCTAACAGCTCAAGGCCACCTTGGGGGAAGGTCCAGTGTGGCAGCTGCCTGCCATTCCTTGTTCTAGACCAGGGGTGCGGCTCGGGAGCCACATGCGGCTCTTTCACACATATTGTGCAGCTCCCAGTAGGGTAGCTGCGGAAGCGAAGGGGAGACATGCCTCCCTAGTCGGTCTTCCCTTCCCCAGCCAGTGTTCCCTTCCCTGGGTAGGCTTGAGGTGTGGGGGGGAAGCAGAGAAGGAAAG
>NW_015174324.1:85162-91651 GCF_001447785.1 Gekko japonicus | reverse complement strand
AGGTTTTTTTCTCTCTCTCTCTCTCTCTCTCTCTCTCTCTCTCTCTCTCTCTCTCTCTCTCTCTCTCTCTCTCTCTCTCTCTGACAAATAAATATAATTAGCAAACAAATATAATTGGACAAATAAATATCATTATCAATATCTCTTTTTACCTTTTGTTTTTATTTTTGGCAGTCTCAATGTTAATAAAAACCAAATTTGCATATTTTTCAATAAAAATGTGTGTGTAATTGTAAGGAAGATACCAACCTGTCTGTAACACAGCAACTCTGTAGAACTGAAGGACGGCAGGAGGGGTAGGATTAACCTTGCAAGTCTTCACAGGAACTGTCCGGTACTCAGCTTTGCAAGAGCTACACAGCTGAGGTCTCTTAACTGACAGCTGCACTGGAGACAGGGAGGGGCAGCGTCTTAACAGGTCCTTCAAAAGATAAAATAGCAAAAGGTGTGGGGGGTAGGATAACGCGTGTCTGGTGGACAGGATGTTTTCCTACCTTGTGGAGTCATTGTAAGTTCTAGTTGATTTTAATTACTCTTTGTATTTTGGCAACCCCCTGAAGGACGTTTTTTCCTCGAAGCATTGTTAATTGAGGTTGCCTTTGTTGTTTTTTGATAATAAAAGCTTTTTTGCCTGATTTGCCAAGCCTGAGCGTGGAGCCTGAAGTATTTTGGCAGAGAACCCGAAGCCTGTGTCTTACAGTAATACTTCATGTTTTGCGGCTCTCAGACATCTGACATTTATTTTATGTGGTTCTTATGTTAAGTAAGTTTGGCCACACTTGTTCTAGACTGTGAGGACCCCACCTCCTCCTCTAGCCAAGACCACCTTGGGTGGACTTAGTTGTTTTAATAGGCACCCCTTTTAGAGTGCCAGAAGATCTAAAACTTGGGGAGTCTCATAAAGACACCTGTATTCAGCCATGACACAGGAAAGATGAGGAAGGGTGTGCTGGAATTAAAAACTGATCGAGTGCAATCCCCCCCCCGCAGCCTTGTGGGCTATCTTACTCAAGAACAAAAAACCTTTCAACAATAAGAACATCACCCGTGGCTTATAGTAGGAATGTATTGTATGGTTGGTGGGGGGATAGAAGTTGTCCTGTTGTCCTGTTGTCCTGTTGTTATGTTGTTATGTATATATTGTGCTGAAAATAAAAAATTATAATAATAAAAAAACAATAAGAACATCACCCAATATCCCAACACACCCAAAGGTGTCTGCCCAGCTCCAAGGCATGCCTAATACAACCATATCCCTTGCTCCATCAGGAAATGTGAACCATTTCCAGTTATAGGCAGCTGGACAACCCCAAAGTAGCAGTAATCCAATCCATCCATTGACAAAGGCAGCCTGATATCTGATCCACCCAGAATGAGCCATCGAGAGGACATTTAACCTGATCATTCTTTGTCATTACACTGAAACCGTCCAACAGTCACCCCCCCTTAGAATGTCAAGTATTTCCCTACTAATCTTCTGATCAGATTTTGACAGTAGTTACCTTTAAACTGTCCAGTCAAATTCAAGCTTCATATCTTGGACCGATTATGTTTCTGGGAAAGTGGGTTCCCATGTCTAGCTATGGTATCCTTCCCCATAAAAATTTCATCACAAGTCTGTGGAAAGCGTTCCCGCTGCGCCTCACACCGCCGGCCTCCCTAGCCACAGCATCCCCCTAGCAGTAGCGCCGAAGAGCGCCAGCCACTCCGACTGCCCCAAGGACCCTGGTGCATTGCTGCCATGCCACAGGCCGCCGCTGCACCACTGCCACCACTAAAAAATTGCCACTTCCCGCCGCCGCTCACAGTCAGTGCCTCAGGCCACAGATAGGCCTCCTGACACCCGGCAGAAGCATGTGGGAACAGAGCCGAGCCCTGTCCCTGAGCTCCATTGCTACATGAGGTGTCACAACACCGTTGACTGCCCCGCCCTCCTCCCCGGTGGCAAAACAGCCCCTGTGCTCCATCGGCATTGCCGGGAGAGCAGGAGCCCAATTCCTGAACTTGGTGCTATCTCTTCCAGTTTCCAGATAAAACTGAAAAACACTTCTGTTCTGGAATGCCTTTGAGATAACTGACTGACTGACATCTATTGCAGTCTTATTGTATCTTTGTGAACTTGGGGACCATCCAGTGAAGATGATGGGCCGTACATTTAGGACACACAAAAGAAAGTACTTCTTAAAGAGTAGTTTGTGGGGTTCACTGCCAGTGGATGTTGTGATCTCTATAAGCATGGATGGCTTTGACAAGGAGTTAGACAGATTCATGGAGGAGACTTCCATCAGTTGCTTCTTGCCATGTTGACTAAAGGGAACCTCCATATTCAGAGGCAGCAAAACTCTTGAGTACCAGTGCAAGGAAGCAGCATCATGGGAAGGCCTTGGCCTCCATGCTCTATGATTGCTGGTTGGCCACTGTGTGCAACCGTACGCTGGACTAGATGGAACTCTGTTCTGATACAGTAGGGCTGCTTTGATGTTGTTATGTCCTCATGTGTTTGTGTGTGTGTGTGTGTGTGAGTGTTAACTATTTTAAATAGATTTAAAATTGCTGTGAGGTGCCCTTGAGGCCCCAGATGAAGCTGAAAGACAGCATTTAAATAGCCTAATATACTTCAGTTACTACAGTAAATTTCAGTGAAATAACAGTGCTAGACGTTTACTTCTAACAATTACACTTAATTTTTCTTAACCTAACTGATCCATTTTGTTATGGCTGTAGTTGATCAAGGAGTTAATTGTCAGAATCCATCAGAATAACAGTAATTTAAATGGGAGGAGGGAAACTAAGGGACTGTGATTTATGCTCTAAAATTAATTTAGCCACATTTCTAAACCATGTAACAATGCAGCTTGTAAGGGGTCAAACCTCTGTGGATGTTTAATTTTTTATGGTGCACTTTTGTTGGACATGTCTTGCAGTAGTAGGTTTCTCCATAATACAAATACTGAATTCAGCTAATAAGTCACTCTGTGCTCTTTCTCAAACCTTCGTAACTGCTTAGCTGGGTCTTAAATACATTCTTTGCCTCATCAAGAAGGTCATTCATAGTTTTTCTTATCAGAGCAAAAACTCAACATTCTGTCAGCATAGGTGTTGTCTCTTAGCAACAGAACCTTCTCAGAATGACAAGAAAACCTGCAGTGGGCAATTCTTAATGTACTTTTCTCAGTTGTAATCAGTAGAAGCCCAGTGTCTTACATGAAGTATTTTAGTTGTATAATGTCACTGGCCAGTAATTCTGTCATAAGATCTAAACAAAGAAGAGTAATTATATTTCTGTTAACAGATTTGCCATTGACTTTGTTTCCTCCTGAATCATAATCTCCTTTGTAAAGTGGGCGTGGGTATCTACCTGACCTTGCAGTCTACAAACTGCGTGGCCACTATCTGACCTCTCATTTCTGGAAGGCCAAGCTGGGGACATCATTTGCATTCGTAAGTGTGAATGAATCTGGTCCCATCTCAAGGACGGATTCATAGCTGCTCGCATACAGAACTGAGAGCCAGTTTGGCATAGTGGTTAAGTGTGCGGACTCTAATCTGGGAGAACCGGGTTTGATTCCCCACTCCTCCACTTGCACCTGCTGATGTGACCTTGGGTCAGTCACAAGCTCTGGCACAGCTGTCCTTGAAAAAGAGCAGTTTGTGTCAGAGTTCTCTCAGCCCCACCCACCTCACAGGGTGTCTGTTGTGGGGAGGGGAAGGGAAAGGAGTTTGTAAGCCGCTCTGAGACTCCAAGTGAAGAGCGGGGTATAAATCCAATCTCCTCCTCCTCCTCCTTCTTCTTCTTCTTCTTCTTCTTCTTCTTCTTCTTCTTCTTCTTCTTCTTCTTCTTCTTCTTCTTCATCGTACTGAAGCCATGCAGGGCTTGGGAAATCAGTGAAGCCCTTGTAAATAATGTCCATATATTGGAGCATCGTAGCAGCCCTCCATGGTTGGTGTCTTACAATTACTGCTGCATAGATTAAGAATCCTGGGAACCAGTTTGCCCAGGTCCTGTCCACCCTGCGCCTCTTCAGGCGTTCCTTCTCTCACTCATGTAGATCCTCCTTACCTTTCTTCTCTAGCTCCCTGTACAACAGTGTAAATACATCCACATACTCACCCTTAAGGATTTTATCTCTAGTGGCAGTGGAAAGATGATCCCCAAGAGGCAAAGCCAAATCCCCAAATAGTATTGCTCCCACTGATACCGTGTCATATGAAGAACCCCCCGGACTTGAAAAACCTATACCTGGATTTGGGTAGCCTCATCAAGGCCAAATGCCCTGAAGGGGCGGCTGGGCCATACCCCCCAACCTGCATAGGGTGGCCATCTGCCCAGTGGTGTGTGTGCAACACTACCCTGTGCAGTGTGTGTAGCAGACCCAGCAGCACCTTGAGTGCATGGGCCCCATTGCCAATATGTTCCACCTTGACCGGTGTTCTTCACTTTACCTTCCCTCCTTGGAGGTCCCTTGCAAATTTCCATCTGGAGCGCCTCTGCACCCTGGACTTCCTGCCTGGCATCTGACTGATGTCTCCCGACTTGCGCTTCACACGAGGGAGGCCCTCTGTAAAGCTCCAACTGGAGCGCCTCAGCCCCCTGGCTCTCGATCTTGTCCTGGACCTGCTGACCAGATGTTGTTGCTCCCTTGACAGCCACAGTGACTTCGCCCTGTCTGTCCTCAAGAAGAGCTAAGCGTTGCCAGCACCTGAGCCTGAAAAGATTGTTTAGAAGAAGCTTTAGCCTTTTTTGCCCCACCAGGCACTTCACGCAATGGAGGGTGCTCACTCCACTGTTTCTCCAGAGCTGCTAGCCTGTCCGGAATGGCTGCATTGACAGGGTCCTGCTCCTCCTCGTCTGAGGAGTCTAGTAGTGTGGGTTGTTGTAGGGGCTTTGGGGGATGCTTCTTTGGGGACCTGACTCTTTTTAGGAGCCATTGTCTAATCTAAAAATTGCTGGCTCTTTAGACAGGGCAACCGAGACTTCCGCCCTTGTTGCCTGACCAGCGTATATACATTTTATAAATCCTAAGCCTCACTCCTTTTGAGCCCCATTACTGAGTGGCAACTTCCAATAGCTATGAGTAACTACTGACTTATAAGTAAATGCAAAAAAAAAAATTATATAAAATTTTAATTTTATTGACTACGTAAACAAACACATACACACAAACAAACATACTACACTATTTCTAAACATAAAACGGGGGTATAGTATGTTTAAAGGTAAAGGTTCCCTTGCTCGAAAGCCAGTCGAGTCCGACTCTAGGGTTGCGGTGCTCATCTCCGTTTCAAAGCCGAAGAGCCAGCGCTGTCCGAAGACGTTTCCGTGGTCATGTGGCCAGCATGACTAAACACCAAGGCACACGGAACGCTGTTACCGTCCCACCGAAGTGGTACCTATTTATCTACTTGCAATTTCTTGCTTTCGAACTGCTAGGTTGGCAGGAGCTGGAACTAGAGTCGGGAGCTCACTCCGTCATGCAGCAACTCGGGTCTCAAACTGCTGAACTATTGACCTTCCACCCTGCAGTTCAACATCTTAACCACTTGAGCCACTGCAGCTTATAATATTTTTACATATCGCTTATTGCCTCTTTTCTAATACATATAGTTTCTACCTTATACTAAAAAAAAGATTGTTTTGCAACAGTAAGGAATTTTAGTCTCTTCATGTCTTCTTCTTCTCTTATTCTTAGTTGTCCAGTGTTTTGCTTAAGTAAGGATATAATGTTTATGTCATTCATAAAACCTTTGCCAAGTATTTTAAAATGAATCTTCTGAGTGGTCTTTCAAGGTTAACGTAAGCTTGTCCATTTCTGCCGCTTCAAAAAATTTATTAATAAGTTCCTTCTTACTTGGCGCCTCTTGGCATCTCCAATATTTAGCATATAATATTCTGGCTGAAGTAGTTATATAAATCAAAAGGTAAGAATCATCTCTTTTTAAGGTATCAGGAAAAATGTTCAATAAGTATACTTCAGGAGTAAAGGGTACATTACATTTCAGAATCTGTTGAGTCAAAGCATGTATCCCTGCCCAGTATTTTTTGACTCTATTGCATAACCACCACATGTGGTAAAATGAGCCCGTTTTCTTCTCACATTTCCAGCACTTATCAGAATATTTGTTATCAAATTTAGCTAACTTTTCAGGCGTTATATACCATCTGTGAAACATCTTGTATATATTTTCTTTATATGCAATAGCTTTTGTAATTTTGATATTTTTCCATATCTGATCCCATTTGTCTAAATCAATATTATGATCTATATTTTGTGCCCATAATATCATATTAGATTTAACTGTCTCCTCATACATCGTATCGTTGAGCATGAAGGTATAGATTCTTTTTATAAATGTTGAGTCTGGAAAAGTCAAAACATTTTCAAGCTCCATTAAGTTTTTATAGAAACCCAATCTTTTATCTTTATAAAATCTGGATTCTATCTGGGCCTTTTGCCACCATGGCAAATCTTCTGGTATTCTCAGATCATT
>NW_015174324.1:82012-84624 GCF_001447785.1 Gekko japonicus | reverse complement strand
CACATCTCAATTCTTGACTAAGATTTGTTTCTGGCAGAGTAAAAGGTAAAGTCTCTTTTATTTGGATTTCTAGCTCTCCGTGCATCTATACAGTTATTCTCTTCCATTAAATAATAAAATGCTGTAGGTAATTCATGTTTTCTTTTCTTCTTTCTTTTCTTCAAGATTTTCCTGTCTTGGCTTCCTTCCGACACTGCGTTAAAATCTCCAGTTATGCAGGTTTCATGAAATCCTTGTATCACCATTAGTTCTTGAAGAGATTTGTAGAATTTTTCTTGATGATAGTTTGGTGCGTAAATGTTTACAAGTAGAGTTTTCTTTGTTTGCCTTTGAAGTTGAACCATTAAAATGCAACCATCTTGCGAAGCATGGATTAGTTTCGGTTGAAGGTGTTCCTTCACATAAGTTACCACACCTCTCTTCTTCTTTTTTTCCCCGAAGATGTGAATGCTGTGCCCAGTTTTGGGCTTTGCAAATATTTTTGATCTGCTTCTTTAATATGAGTTTCTTGCAGGCAAATTATGTTGTAGTTGCCTTTTTTAATTGTTGGAAGGTCCTCCTTTTCTGTGGCAAGTTCAGTCCATTAACATTTATTGAGATGAGTTTCATTTTCTTATTATTTCTGTCCATTTTGGTCTTTATTCTGTGATTGCATTTCCAGGTTATCTCTGAATTGTTTTCTTATCATTGGAGGAGACGTCTCGATGGGCTTCGCTTTCTTTGGGACTTTGAGTACTGTTGATGTTCCAGTAGCTCCAATTGCTTGATTTGCAGCTTCTTCCTCTTCTTCTTCTTCTCTTCCTGAACCCGTTTCATCCCTTTGTGTATCTTCTCCATTCTTTCTAAAAAATTCTTGTGCTTTAAATATGAAGGTGATCCTGTGTCTCTTCCCATTGAATACAAAGGTTAATCTTTCCAGAAGTAGCCGTGTATATTGTATCCCACTTTACTTTAACACCGTAGTTAGGTTGGTGTATTCTCTTCTTTTTTCTCAAACTCTCCATGGCACCTCTTTGAGTACTTTTACTTCATTGTTGTTCAGCATCAATGGTTGCTTGTTCACGGCCTTCAAAATTTCATCTCTGTAGATTCTTTTATGGAACCTTACATGGACCTCCCTTGGTAGTTGATTGTTTCTGGTAAATGCTGAATTCATCCTGTAAACTACATCTGTTTCCCCCAACACCGTCTCAGGATCTTCTGCTTCCATATATTCAGCAAGGCAACTCACCATTTTCCATCTGATATCTTCCCCTTTTTCTTCAGGAATATTTTGAAATCTTAAAATATAAGATGCTTTATTGACCTGTAGTCTAATCAAATCTTGTTCCATTTGAGTTTGTCTGGTATCTGTTGCGTGGAGTTTACATTCCCTTTGTTTTGCTTTCTGCCTTCTCAGTTGTTCTATTCAGCTCTGCTATTTTCTTTGCATTTTCTGCTATTTGTTTTTGTAGATCCATCATCTGTGTGGCAAGCTCCTGTGTCATCTCTTTCATAGCTTGTTTTATGGGATCTGTAGCCTCAGAGATTCCACTTCTGATGGATTCATGAATCATAGCTTGAAATTCTTTGGATTGGGTGGCTGATATTGCCGCTCCTACCAGTCTCAGCATCCCTGGAGAGCTTCCTGGCCCTTTAGGAGGCTTGTTGACATTAGACATTTTTCACCTCAGAGCTGTCACCTGTAGTGAATAAGGAAATCACTCCTCCAGGTCCTCTCACTATTAATACAATCAATGGAAAAAAAACCCCACCAGTTACTAGGAGCAGTTGCCTTCCTTATCCTATTCTCTCTTTATTTTGGAACACAGTGTACTTTTCCCCTATAAACAATTATTATTTTCCTTTCTGACTACAAACCATAACAAGAGTTTCACAGTACCTATCGCCAAAATAGTTCTGCTTCCCTTATATGGTCATTATCATATATGGTCATTACCACCAAGTCTATGGGAAGAAAGGTAGAGCATCCTGTCTCTTTAAATTCAGTGCTTAGCTGCTCTTCTGCTTTATACCATTACACTCCTGTCTTTAATGTTATTCAATGTATATCCTCAATTAATAATCCTTAAACATTGTTACCAGCTTTTTGAAACACACAAATCTCAAGTGGTCTTTCCAGCGATCACCACATCCACAACAAAAATAACATAAAGCACCACCACCAATTATATCCACACTCCCTCCGGGAGAGAAAAGGAAAATGAAAGCTAAAAATATTGAGAGCGTGGAAATCTCACCCTATAAGCACCCAAAAGTTGGGATCGTGGAAATAGTCAGGGTGCTGACTTACAACAAATTCTGGCGCCTGAACAGGGACTATCCTGCTGGTGACTTGGATTTTTGCTACTGGAGGGAGGGGGCAGATGCCCAGGGGTACGGTGCACCTGGCTGTTTTTTCCAGCTATCCTTGGGTCTCGGGCCTGCTCGTGGAGGTGGCTGTCTTGAGCATCAGTAGGTGGACCCTTGAAGTCCAGTGACGAGGAATCAGTTTTCTGTAAGCCGGCAAAAGAGGTACCTTTTTGGGTAGGTCTGTAAATCCTTTGTCAGTCTTTCTTACAGAGGGAGCAGGGGTGTGCCACCTGAGGGGTTTCTGGGTTTTGAAGTATTTA
>NW_015174324.1:80412-81444 GCF_001447785.1 Gekko japonicus | reverse complement strand
GGTGAGAGCCACGTCACTACCACGACGAACATGTCCCTCAATGTTCCTAGCAGGGCTAAAGGCCGAGAAATTACAAGAGAAAGGACTTCCAGTAGAAAAAATGAGCAGGAAGCTACAGCGCAATCACAAGAAGAACCTATCTACATGGCAGCAGAAAAGGAACTGAGGGTGAGAGGGGCCTCACTCGGAGCACATGACAGTTTGGGTGTAAAAATACTGTTGCATAGGCTCTGAGGGGGAAGGGCTCCCCCCTTTGATGATATAAATCTAGGGGGAAAAACCCTATCTGCGGCAGGTCTGTGCAAACACAGTCCCAATTGTGGTAAGAAATTTTAGAAATATAGAAGGTTTGGGTTTAAACCAAATAGTTTATAAAATCCATGTATCTGTCTCTGTCTTTGCTAGCAAAACAGCAAACAGGCTTGGCCTGCTTCACTGAGCCAAACCCCATGGATTCTTTGCAAACCCTTTGTTCCAGGCAAACCTCTCTCTCGGTCACGTACACAAAGGTTCACACATTCCATTCCCAGGATCTGAATCAATGTAAATTTCCATAGGTGTGAGACCCGCAATACCCACAGCAATAAAATGCATCTGGCAGGAAAGGCCATTTGGGCAGTGACAGACTTCAATCAGTAAGGCAAACTTGACTCCTGAGATGCAGAGATTCACATACCCCACTTCCTTCTCAGAGATAACATCAAAGAATGGTTTATCTTCAATGTTGGGAACACCAGGAAAAAACAATGACACTGTTCTGGTCCTGTAAACAAAATGTAACTTTTGCAGTGTGAGATGCAAGGAAGCAATCTCCTGTCAATAATCTCAACTTCAAAATTCCAATTTACAACTGTAATTTAATTACTGCGGGACCTTTTTGATCATTTGGTATAAATGCTAGTCAGTTTCAACAGACCTTCGCTGGCTCTTGAAGGAATCAGGAGAGGCTTTACTCTCCAGAGGCTTTTAGGAGTTCAGCCCGAAAGGCCTTTCGTTTTCTGCATGCTTTGGGGGGGGGGGGGCTTTTTTGGT
>NW_015174324.1:74314-80120 GCF_001447785.1 Gekko japonicus | reverse complement strand
GGGGCTTTGCTTGCCTGTTTTATTTTCTGTGTTTTCACTATCAGCATTTAGGAAATAGGATTGTACTGTGTTGGCAGCTGGCACAGTGTCTTGCTAGCCACCCTGCCTGGTAAACTTTTGGATGTTTTCTTAATAAAGATAAGTTTTATTTTAAGAAGAGACCTTTGCTTGAATGTCTCTGCCAGGGCTTAGTGGTTTCCAAGCTTGCACCATTCACCATTCACCTTTGGTAAGGAGGCAACACTCAGGGGACGCACAAACCAAAGGAGAGTGTGGGTGGCATGGGTGAACGCATTCACAGACACGTGCAGCCACATTTTCTCATGACACCAATGTGTGTCTGCACAGAAGGCATCAATGAACATCAGTTACAGGTAAGTGTAACTTTGTTTTACTGTTGGCAAAGATAGATCTTTCCCTCCCTGCACATTAATAGGTGGTTAATAAGGACAAACAAAGTGGACGCTTTATGTTTTGGATGAAAAGTGTTGGGACCAAGGTCAGAATGAGGAAGTTTCGGGGATGCATTCAGATAGGCCTCAATTTGAGAGCAAAAATGTTCTGATTTCCTCATGAAGAAATCCAGAAATTTTGCTAAGGGATCAGATTTCAGATGAAATTCAGATTATACTGGCTTTCAATTTGTGGTGTGCTGTAGCCCATACCATGTGAAAAGCCATTAGTGCAGATACTCTCCTACATGTGAGGTAACAGTAGCCCTATTCACTTAACATATTTGAGGTTGGAACAATGCATGCAGAGTGGTAATGAGCATCCTGGCCCCATCCCCAGTCTTCATATGATTACTGGAACATGAGTACAGCATCTGTGCATCTATGCATTCATGTAGGCTCTTCATGTGTACACTTTGTATGCATGTAGGTGTCATGCTTTTGTTTTGGCAGTACTGCACAGGTGGAAGAGAGGGCCAGAATGCCTGTTCTCACCCTGGGTGTGTTGAGTGAACTTCATTTACCTCAGTTGTTAAAAGAAAGCCATCCTTGACTCAGTGCAGCCTCTGTTTTGTTCAGACATTCAAGACCAATTAAAGAATGAAGAGAGTGAGCAACCAAAACCTAGTGGTCTCTATTCCACTTTCTTCTCCTTTTATGAAAATCTGTAATTATCAGTGTAATTAATGTTTTTAATGATGCAGGGTGGAAAAAGACATGCTTCAAGAGCAGCGACATCCTGTGCATCCCTGTTTCCTCTCTAGCTCTTCTTTGGAATTCCACTGCATCCCTAGTTGCTGTTTCATTTGCTACTCCAATATCTACTGCGAGATTTGATGTAAGGTTTCCCTCAGTTAAAAATTTCCTTTGTGTGCCCTCACTATGCAGTCCACGTACAAATTTATCTCTTAATGCATCATTAAGCCCCCTCCTTAACACCACAACATACTGAATGTTTTTAAATTGTGCTGCAAATGGAGAAACAGATCCACTTTCTTGCTGGTGCTTCTTGTGAAATCTAAACTTTTCTGCTATAACCAGAGTTTGAGTGATAAATGTTGCTGAACAATTTGCACCAGGTTTTTTTTTGTTGTTGTTGCTTCTAGGTGTCTCTAGAGTGATCAAATTGCTCACAAGACTGTAAACTTCTCTTCCATAATACTCAGCGATGTTTCTACATGTTTTTCTGGGGGAATCTCATTCATTTCAAAATACTGTTGTGCCCTTTCTGTACATGTAGGTGAGTTTTCCATGGTACTAAGACTTCTATTTATCAAATATAGATTACCATTTCACATAGTTCCACAGTAGTTACAATTCTGTACCACAAAAAGCTTCTTGAATCCCACCTTCATTGCCTGTTGTAAGATATTTGCTGTGAATCATTTAACTCAGTCAGTAAGGCTCACACAAGCTTATGTTCATGATGACGCATATTCTATTAAATAACAAGAAAGTAAAATTAGTAGATAGAGCAGAATTAGTCCTTTTAACTGGAGATGCTGGGGACTGAGTCTTGGGACCTTCTGTATGCAAAGCAAGGGCCACTGAGCCACAGTCCCTCCGGAATGAGAGCATGAGAGTCAGAGCAATGCTTTTCACAGTAATTGGTTCAAGAAACTGAGGAGCTGGTGATCATCAGTGACAGTTTGACAGGGTAGTACTTTTCAGCAGATGGAAATAATTTTATTCTCTACGTTGTCTTGCAGGCTTATACTCCCCTGACCTGGATGGTCCAGGCTAGCCCGATTTCATCAGAACTCGGAGGGTGGGCCTTGGTTAGTATTTGGAGGGGAGATCACCAAGGAACACCAGGGCTGCTGTGCAGAGACAGGCAACGGCGAAACACTTCTGAATGTCTCGTACCTTGAAAATTCTCCAGGGGTGCCATAAGTCAGCTGCAACTTGACGGCACTTTCTGCCACTCAGTGAAAAACAAGACTGAAGAAACGACGGATGAGTTGACATTTTGGGAACAAAGAAAGGGCCGTGGGGCAGAGTGGGAATGGTAGCACAGAAGCCAGAAATGGGAGAATGGACTGGGTTAGCAAACACAGATGTAAGGAATGGGTACATGAGTTGCATCAGTCTGCTCACAACTGTGAGGAGGGATGGCAAGTCGGAGAACCCAAGCAGAAGGACCAACATTGCTGATACTTTTTATTTACTCTAGATTCAGAATACTACTGCAGAAGAAAAGCTAGAGGTGCATTGTCTCAGTGACAGAACCCTTTCTGTGCATGCCAAATGTCACAGGTTCAATCCCTAGCATCTCCAGCTATGATTTACTCTCGATTCAGAACAAGAATACTACTGCAGAAGGAAAGCTAGAGGTGCATTGTCTCAGTAACAGAACCCTTTCTGTGCATGCCAAATGTTACAGGTTCAATCCCTAGCATCTCCAGCTAAAGTCTCTCAGGTGGAAGGTAGTGGGCAATACCTATCTTTTTTCTTTATGAAATGCTAGAAAGTTGCTGCTAGCCAGGGGAGATGGGTATATTCATTCCACAACCCTGAGTGAGTCTTGGAGACGGCATGCCACCTCTCTCCTGCCAGCAGTACCACTTGAGCTGAAACGTAATTAAGTGTAAAACTCAAGCGCATAGATCTCTTCATAATACAGCTGCCTGCACTTCTCAGCAATTTCTAACACTACATTTGGGTGAGGATAAAGTAACATTTGTACTGTAGGCAGGGCCAGTCCAGGCCAACTGAGAAACCATCGGATTGGCTAATGCCTCTGGGGACAAGAGATCCCTGACAGTTCAGCCACATTGCTGCAATTTTACACAGTGATTGATCTGATTTACTGGCCTTTTGCTTGGTTCCCCTTGCCGTCTCATATGCTAAATAATTCACACCTCTGTTTTCCCACAGCAAAAGGCTCAAGGCTTCAATCATGGGCTTTATTGTTGCAGAAGCCCACAGAGCAAAGCCGTAGTAACAGCAGGCTCCTGTGAGGTAGATCCTTTCACAACAGGTTTTTATTCTAGCTGTGAGAATGCTTTTCACCTTGCTGCCTATGTATATTTTATTCATTAAAGCACAGCGTGAATTTTTAAAAAATCTAAAAGTTTCCTTTTTATCAGTAAAACTGCACCAATTTTGTAAAAAAGCTACATAGCTGTTGATGGCATTGTGTCCAAGTTAGCATGTATAACCTTTTCCTAGAGTCACACATTAATTTTTGATGAACAAATTTAGTAAAAAGGACTATTATAATGCTGTGTGTACAAGCATTTCCATACTCCAGTAACACAAAAGAGAATTCTGGTCAGAATTACTTTGCAATCTTGGTGTCCCTGGCAGGATACAACATGCTGTCACAAGAGGGCCAAAATCTTGTAGAGTTTGGGAGAAAATGGACTGACAATAACCTCAGTTAAACTGAAGGCTTGGTATGGGAGCGTTGGATTATATAGTTGGAAATAATAGTTACCCACTCCACAGGGGTTATAAAGCCATTTAAAAGTGTTCTTGAATGGTTGATAAGTGTTCATATTTTTAGGAAGAGCAATTAATACCAAGCAAATGTGACATTAACTGTGTGTTGATTCAGCCAAAGGTCCCCTTTGTTCCTGGCCAGAGTTCAACATCAAATCACACACACAGACTCATAAAACTTTCATACCCTCTTGTGTCAGCATTTGTTCTTTTCCAGTCAAACTAGTTTACCAGCATGAGAGTTTATTTTTCATTTCATTTCTGCTTAAATATAAGTTCAGATGGAATGGAAAACTAATCTAAAAAAGATCTAAAATAGATTTGGGAGAATACCTAAAATGTCATGGTTTTATGGCCCAATACCTGGCATTTCTACAGGTGGAAGCAAATATCTTACACTCTCCATTTTGAAAGTGGGTGCTGCTTTCTTTAGAGGTGATATCAAGTTTCTGCTTCATAGCTCCCAAGTGGTACAGATTACTGGAGTCCTGATTATTGGTCTCTAGGCCAGAACAAATTCTTAACTGGTATTTGGAAGTTTTGTTGGGAAGTAAAGGATATAGCATATTGGTGTGAGCAATAAATGAGCAGCCATTCAAGACATGACGTGCTAGCAATGTTTTAGATGTTGCAAAGTCAGCCCAGAAGATATTGGACTAACTGCATCTCATGTTGGCAGCAATTGCACATCGACAAAACAGAGAATGGGGACCTGGTGAACTGCAAAAAAAAAAAAAAGTATTATGGCCAGTGTTCTAAAACACATGGCTTGTAAAGGGCCAAGTGTTTTCAGTCATTACTAACAAGTTTAGTTTTGGAGTCTTCCCAACCCAGGGATAGTTAATCACTCCTCATATTTCAATTTGTTCACAGATTTGTGAGCAGTATCCTTGAATAATCAAGGAATACAAGTGGGGCCCACAAGATTCACAGGGGGAGGGAAATCCCATATCTCCCCCCCCCACTGAGCCCAGTGTGGCCCCTGGACTCTCCAGAAGCTGTTGCCCATTCTGGTGCAACTCCTGAGCTGTGTCAGAAACTTGGTTAAATCAGTTCTCAACAACAGCCAGTCTGAAGAAAACTTAGAATCATAGAATGTTAGAGTTGGAAGGGACCTTGCAGGTCATCTAGTACAACCCCCTGCACTCTGCAGGAGCATAGCCAAAAGATAGCCCTACAGGGCTCTTTTTGTCTACATACCTACAACATACCCAAAAGATGGTCGTCCAGCCTCCGCTTGAAGACATCCAGCGAAGGAGCATCCACCACCTCCCAAGGCAGACTGTTCCACTGCTCAACCACTCTTACAGTTAGGAAGTTTCTCCTGATATTTAGCCGGTAACGACTCCCTTGTAATTTCCACTCATTAGACCTAGTCTTGCAATCAGGAGCAAAAGAGAATAGATCCACTCCATCTTCTACATGACAACCCTTCAAATACTTGAAGACTGCAATCATGTCCCCTCTAAGCCTTCTCTATCCCAGGCTAAACATACCCAACTCTTTCAGCCTTTCCTCATAAGACTTGAATTCCAACCCTCTCACCATCCTGGTTGCCCTCTTCTGGACACGCTCAAGCTTGTCAACATCCTTCCTAAAATGTGGTGCCCAAAACTGGACACAGTACTCCAGGTGAGGCCTGACCATAGCAGAATAGAGCGGAACTACCACCTCCCGTGATCTGGACACAATGCTTCTGTTAATGCATCCTAAAACTGCATTACCTTTCTTCACAGCCATATGACACTGCAGGCTCATGTTTAGCTTGTGATTAACCAGAACACCTAGATCCCTTCCACATGTGCTGCTGTCAAGCCAAGTCCCTCCCATTCTGTATTTTTGATTTTTTGTGCCTAAGTGTAGGACTTTGCACTTATCTCTATTGAAATTCATTTTATTTGTCTCAGACC
>NW_015174324.1:55882-74045 GCF_001447785.1 Gekko japonicus | reverse complement strand
CCCCAGACCGTTCCGACTCAGGCCCAGGACCTCCGTCTTCGCTGGGTTTAGTTTCAACCGGCTCAGCCTGAGCCACTCAGCCACAGCCTGAAGTCCCTGTTGAAGATCTTGCGGGTCGGAGCCCGACCGGCCACCCAACATCAGATAGAGCTGGGTGTCATCTGCATACTGATGACAACCCAGCCCATACCTCCTGGCAATCTGGGCGAGAGGGCGCATATAGATGTTAAAAAGCATCGGGGAAAGCACTGCCCCCTGAGGAACACCACATTCAACCACACCATGAATCCATCCAACGGTTGCATCATCCAGCCCAAACTTAACCAGCTTATCCTCAAGGATATCATGAGAAACTTTGTCAAATGCTTTACTGAAATCTAGATACACTATGTCCACAGCATTGCCAGAGTCAACCAGTTTAGTAACTCTGTCAAAAAAGGAGATAAGGTTGGTCTGGCATGACTTATTCTTGATAAACCCATGCTGGCTACTACCAATTAACTCATTCCATTCAAGGTGCTCGCAGACAGAGCGTTTAATCTGTTCCAGAATTTCCCCAGGTATTGATGTCAAACTGACAGGCCTGTAATTTCCCAGGTCCGTCTTTTGACTGGTGCTCATCCCCCTCAGGACTTAGGTCCGGCAATTCAAGGGGTGCAGGGAACTCAACCTCGGAAGTTGAGGGTGCAGAATCCCCTGGGTCAGGGTCCTCGGGGTCGGGCTGCACGGCGGGCATGACACATTTCAAGGGGTTGCAGAGTTCCTGGGGGCTTTCCCGGTTTCCGTTTCCCCATTAGGCAAGTCTGGCATGAACTCACAAATTGGGAAACGTCTGCCGTCATATGCAGCCACCAGAACTGTCTTTGAAGGAGGTGCAGAGTTTTCAGGTACCCATCATGCCCTGCCAGTTTATTTTCATGCCCCAAAGTCAGGATTTCCCCCTTAGTGCTTTAGGTACGAACAATCTCCCACCCCTGTACCAACAACTATCTCCCTTCTGCTCCACTGAATTGTCACCGTGAATTTCTTCCATGTACCCCTCTGTAAACGCAGTTTTAAATTTGCAGGTCCAAGGCTCAGCATCACTGGGAGTCTCTGCTGTCACCCAGCTGCGAGTCATCACTGCCCCCCCCAAAATGGGTGGGTGTGAACATGGAGTCTATGACTTCCTCCCTCCGACTGTCATGCTGCAGGAGATGGGAGAGTGCATCTGCCAGGGAGTTAGTCTTCCCGGGGAGATGATGGAGGGTAAACTGGAATGTAGAGAGCCTGTAGCTGCTTGGCGTTAAGGTGCTGGGGTGTGCGTAAGGCTTCCAGGTTTTTGTGATCCGTCCACACTTCAAACGGCACCCTTGCTCCCTCCAACCAGTGCCTCCAGGTTGTAAGGGCCAGCTTGATGGCCGCTGCCTCCTTGTCCCAACCTGCTCAGTTATGCTCCATAGTGGAGAACTTTTTTGACACATACACCAAGGGGTGGAGCATTCCATCCTCCCCTTTTTGCAGGATTGCACCCCCCATCGCCACATCAGAGGCATCGACGTGGATCACAAACGGCTTGTTTTCGTTAGGATGGTGTAAAATGGGCTTGGATGTAAACAGCTCCTTGAGTCTTTCAAAAGCCTGCTGGTACTCCGGGGTCCAGTCCAGCTTGGCACCAGGCTTACTACCTTTGTGTCTCTTCCCCTTCGTTTTTAACAAGTCAATAAGAGGTAAGACTACCTGAGCGAAGTTGTGGAGGAATACATGGTAAAAATTGGAGAATCCGAGAAAAGCTTGGAGCTGGCAGCAGGTTCGAGGAGCCTCCCACTCCACCACGGCTTGCACCTTACTGGGATCCATGCTCAGTCCCTTCCCTGAAATCCAATATCCCAGGAAGTCCGGCTCTTCCTTATGAAACTCACACTTGGAAAGCTTGACAAAGAGCCGGTGCTCGTAAAGCGTACTGAGAACCTCCCTGGCCAACTTAACAGGCAGGGCCCCTGACTGTTCCAAGCGCCCCTTGGAATAAATGCTTGTGCAAAAATTCAATGATCAAACTCATAAAGACCCCGGGTGTCCCCCCCAATCCAAAAGGCATCACTAGGTATTCAAATTGTCCCAATGGGGTATTGAAAGCTGTTCTGTGCTCATCCCCCTCCTGAATGTGCACTCGGTAGTAAGCCTCCCACAAGTCAAGTTTGGTGAGGATGCACCTCTGGGAAGCCTCCGCCAGGAGGTCCTTGATGAGCAGGAGGGGGTATGCATTTGACATAGACACTGCATTTAATCCCCAATAGTCTGTGCACAACCACAACCCCCCATCTTTCTTCTTCTGGAAGAGAACGGGAGCAGCTAAGGGGAAAGAGGCCGGGCGGATGAAACCTTGTGCCAGGTTTTTGTCTATAATCTGACGCAGCTCCTCTTTCTCAGCTGGGCTCATTGCATACAGCTTTCCTTTAGGCATTGGGTGCTCAGGTAAAATCTCAATAGCACCGTCTGACTTTCTGTGTGTGTGTGGGGGGGAGCTTGTCTGCCTCCTCCTCTTCAAACACTCTAGTCAAGTCTCTATACTCAGGGGGGATGAGATCGAGCTCTCCTTGCACCAAACAAACACGCTCTGCAATGGGAGTTGGCATCTCCCCCCACTTGGGATTCCACCCATGGACCTTGCATCAGGGATCGGGGAAGTGCAGGGCCCTTCCACTCCACTGAATGTATGGGTCATGATCTTGTAACCAGGGGTTTCCCAGTACCATCGAGAATTTGGCGGCAGAGGTAATAATGAATGGGCGTTGTTCCCAATGGGACTCAGTCCCCATTACCAGGGGCACAGTTTGGTACCTGCATGCCTCTTTCATTGGAGACCCATACATCTGTGTGAAAACTAAAGGTTCAGGCAATGCTTGAACAGGTACCCCGAGCCCAGTGACTAGCGATGGGCTGATTAAGTCCTGTGCACATCCAGAATCTATCAGGGCTCTCACCTGTATTTGGGTGCCCTGTCTGGGATTTATTACAGTCACAGTTACATAAAACAAAGGGGGGGAGGTTCTCACCGAACTTGGTGCACGGGACTTTCAGACCTGCTGGGTTGTGCCCTTTACAGCAGATCCCAGCCTTTTCCCACCGGCTCGTCTGCCTCGTCTCCACTGGAGGAGGTGCTCTCTGACTTTCCTCGCTCTCCTGCTTGGAGTGCCTTGGGATGCTTCATCCGAGCTCCTTTCGGCTTGGGTGTCTTCTCAGCAGTCTTGCGTTCATTCATCTTCTGATCTCTGGGATTCTTGTCAAGGGGGCAGCTTGCTCTGAAATGCCCCGAGGCTCCACATCTCAGGCATAGGCCCTGACACATCCGTTGGTCTCTGATGGCTTCCCTTGTCTTGTTTCTCGCCCCTCGTTGTTCTGCCACCATCTCCGCTGCCGCCCTTGCAGGGATACGGGGCTGGTACATCCGTCCTCTCTGCTCATCATATTTGTGGTGCAGGAGGTTGAGGAAGAAAATCAGAGTTCTAACAATCTGTCAGAAACTTGGTTAAATCAGTTCTCAACAACAGCCAGTCTGAAGAAAACTCGTTGATAGATACCATTCTGGACACTTCTTTGTTAGAACTGAAGATTATTGCGCGAAGGTTACAGACATAGTAGTTTCAAACAGCAGCAATAAAAGATAAGGACCCAATCATCCCATGGTATTTTACCCACCAGAACAGCCAACCACCCCCTCCCACTAAACACGTATTCCTCTGGAGCATCCCTCCCACCAGAACTAACAGTTGCCCTTCCCCCCCCCAGACACGTAGCCTCTATCTACCAAGAAAAGAGAATCACAAACAAGTAAGATGCAATGTTCCCTCTAAGCTATGGAACCCTGTGAGCAAAAATTCTACTTTGTGAGCTACTGGCATTAATGTTGTGAGCAGGAGAGTTGGCTGCTGCCTAAATTAGTTTGCTCTGAAGCCATCCTTCCTGAGCTAAGACAAAAATGTGTGAGCCAGAGGCTAAAAAACTGTGAGCTAGCTCACACTAACTCAGTTTAGAGGGAACACTGGCTGGGACATATGGCTCCAGTATGGTGTCAAACTCCTGATACATCAAAGAGAGGGGGAACCCCCTTGTCCATTGCAGGCGAGCTGTAAAATTCACAGAGAGCCTGACAGGCTGTTTCATTGTTGCTGTGGCCCCCTGGCTCTGTGGCAGCTGCTGCGCAGCACTCGGGCTCTCCAGCAGTTCCCACCCAGCACAGCTCTTGGATTACTTCGTCACTGTCATGATCCCCGGGCTCTTTTGCAGCTGCTGCCCAGCAAGGCCCCTGGGCTGCTTTGCCACTCCCACCACTGCCATCACCAGGCCTGCCATGGCTCCCAGGCTCCAGAGCACTGAGGTAAGAATGAAAGGGCATTCTCTGCGTTGATCGCTTGCAAGAGATGTGTTTTGATCATTCGGACTCGACTGTGCGACTGAACAACAACATAGCTTTAAGAGACAAATGTCTCAGTGGCTGTTACTAGGCAACCACAACAGTAATCTCAGCCTTCATGATTTGGTATCTGTCAGTAAAAGGTAGGGGAAGAGGCAGGACCATTTCCAGGGCTGTTTTTGTCTGTAAGGGAGAATTAATTGAGGAACGTGCTACAACATGATTTCCATGATTCGGCCAGAACTGGTTGCTTGCAAACTTTCAACAGCAGCCATACCACAAAAGCCAGTGTGGTGTAGGTTAGCATTTCAAACTAGATTCTGGGAGACCCAGGTTTGAATCACCAGTCTCCCCCTGGAAATTCACCTGGTAACCTTGGAGCAGTAACGTATTCTCAGCCTAACCTTTGTCACATTGTGAGGACAAAATAAAATGGAGTGGAGAATGATGTAAGCTGCTTTGGGTCCCCACTGGAGAGACAGGAAGTGTAGTGGTAGGTGATTATTTTGTTGCCTTTTCTTGCTGATTATTCATGTTACCAGAGAGTTCATGCACTCTTCAACTGTCAGTGAACTCTGTTTGCTTAAGTTATTTTAATCTTTGACAGTTAATTGAAGCAGCTCTAGAAAAGTTAGATTAATTACTTTTAATAGAGATTGAGTCAAGATTGGCCTTCTTATCTTGCTTTATCAGATGTAACTCATATGCACTTGCTGATTGGCTCATTTGTCCTTGCTTTAATTATCTCATATCTAGTTAAGAACCAATCAATTATCTAGTTAGTTATCACATGGTTATGATAGAAGAGATTTAGAAAAATATAAGGGTCCGCATGGTCAAAGCAATGGTATTCCCAGTAGTCATGTATGGCTGCGAGAGTTGGACTATAAGGAAGGCCGAGCGCCGAAGAATAGATTCTTTTGAACTATGGTGCTGGAGGAGACTCTTGAGAGTCCCTTGGACTGCAAGAAGAACAAATCAGTCAATCCTCAAAGAAATCAACCCTGACTGTTCCCTGGAAGGCCAGATAATGAAACTGAAGCTCAAATACTTTGGCCACCAAATGAGAAGGGAGCACTCACTGGAGAAGACCCTGATGCTGGGAAAGATTGAAGGTCAAAGAAGACGGAGACGGCAAAGGATGAGATGGTTAGACAGTGTCATAGATGCAACGAACATGAAGTTGAGTAAACTTCAGAGGACAGTGGAAGATAGGAAGGCCTGGCATGATGGGGTCCATGGGGTCGTGAAGAGTCGGACTCGACTGTGCGACTGAACAACAAAGCTGCCCTGAGACTGCTTTGCAGGGAGGTTGGGGTATAAGTCAAATAAATAAATAAATATGGCTACTACAGACAGGCACTCAATCCACACACACTCCCCTCAGGAATTCCCCCCCCCCAAAAGCATGGCAAGGTGAACAGTAAAGTAAAACAAAGAGAAATTAAACTGAAACCTTGACACAGATTCTGTAATTGGATGCAGGAGTTGTAGTGTCCCATTACAGAAAGGATATACATGAAATTAAAAATAATCCATACAAGCCAGTAAATTGTGAACCTGCATCAACAGTAACTACTCAGTCAGCTAGCAAAACTCAGATTGCTACAGACATTGAGGTGGTTATATAAGTGGTGTTCATCTTAGTAGTGAACAAGCATTGCCATCACGGTAAGTTTTATTTGGAATGCCTGTTTTGTGAACACTGAATCATTCTTGTTCCTGAATTCTGTGTGTGGAGGGTTGGCTATCTGGAGGCTTGTTTGACTCGAGCATTTCCCGAAAGCAACATTGGACCTTCTTGTGTAGGCCAAGTTGCGCTGAGTTGGTACAGCTGACATTTTGGTAATTTAAATTTGATGTAATAAACTATATCTACTGGGTCTACTTTATTCTTTCGCTTTTCATTTGCACAGCATTGCTACTTACACCTGAGCCCTTGGGATGATAAATTTGAAACCTATGTAAGTAGGAGGTGTGGAAGGAGGGACAATATTGAGACTCAGACTTCTCTTTAACGCTCTTCATTTTGGTCTGATTCATACCTATATGTTCATCATTTGATTGTTGTATTTTATATATATCCACCATGGAGACTTTTGATCACCAGCTGTGAGTCCCCCACTGGGAACTCAGTTTTCAAGTATATGGGGTCCTGTATAGATTCTGCCCCCCCAGGCCAGTCCAGGGATGGAGGGGAAAACTCTACACTGGCTCAATACATTACCAATAATCCAGAAAGGTAGGCTAAGGGAATATGATCCGGGGGGGGGGGGTTTCTCTCTGTCACGTTATAAAATTCCCCCAATTTGTTTTTGGATAGAGGCCATATAATATTGGGGTAGAAAGCTTAAAAAAATAAACTAAGGGAATTTAAAACAACAAAAATACAGTAATTTAGGAAGAACTCAGAGAAAAACTTGAAATTCCTGAAAACTCACGTGATGATTTTTTCTCTCTGAATCCAAGGGAATCGAAGGCACCTGTGGGGAGGGCAATTGCACCCGGAACGAAACAAGCAGCAGCTGAAGCGGGTAGAGGCCGGTGGAGAGACAGACGCAACGCAGAGTCGGGGAGGGGCGACCGGAACAGAGGGACGCCGGACGAATCCGAGCGAGCGAGCGGAGAGGCAGCTGGAGCGTCGGAAACGGGGAGGAGCAACGGCTTGCCATTCGGAGCGTCTGAAGCATCACGAGAGGAGCCGAGCTGAGCCGGAACTGAACGAAGCTGAGAAGAAAGGGGAGGGGTTAAGGCTAAGGCACAGAACTTAACTGTTGTGCCCCCAAACCTGCAAAACTTGAAAAAAGACTTTAAAAAGATTCAAACCGAAACAAGTGGGACCTTAGAGACCCAGTTAAGAACGTTAGCAACGATTAATTGGATGCATAAAGATAGGTGCTAGAGAGTAATAAGAGAAAGAGAGGAAATAAAGACTGAAAAGCAAATAACTACCGTAGTAGAGAACCACCCCCAAGAGAAGTCAGGAGAATTTAAAGAGACAGTGCAACTTAAGGCAAGATCATCTAAAGTGTAGGAAAGTATAAACACAGCAAACTACAAACCAACGGATATATTTACTACACAATAAACTTAAAATACATAAATTAAACATACCATTACCGCAAAAATGGCATCAGGCTCAAATAAAAAAATAAATACACCTCCAGGGCAAGTTGGTAGGTTAAGCCAACTAAGAACAAATATACCACAAATTTCACTACAGGAGCTACAGGCAATGATGCAAAATTGTCTAATGCAATCCTCACAACATACAGCGGATCTGATCAAAAAGGAACTGATTAAAAAGGAAATAGATCCCATCCATATAAAAATGGAAGAAATCTCAATACAGATGAAAAATGATAAAGATGAGATAAAAGCAGAAATAGCAAAACTTGTACAAAATACAAATGAATTAGAAGAAAAAGTGGAAGACCTTGACTCAGAATTACAAGAATTAAGAATGAAGACAGATAAAATGGAAGAGTCTCTTATTATCTTAGAGATGGAAAAAGCAAGTGTTACCTTACGGTTCCAGAATGTAACAGAACAAATAAACAAAAACCTAAGAGAAGTCCCAATTTGGATAAGGACTATGGTGTTGGACAGTGAAGAGTCTCCTGCTTTCTCCCTGCACCATTTTCCTGCCCCGAAATGGCTCCAGTGTGCTATTTGCACCTATGGGTTCTGCACATGTACACATTAGGCTCACACTCAGATAGAGTTGTAACATCACCTCTGTCTTTGAAGTCTTTGTAGGTTTATATGTTCTGCAAAGAATTACAAAGTGATGCAACATGAAGGCTTTGTGAATCAGTCTTTTGACTCTAGGAGAAATATGGCTTTCTAGATATTTCACACTCCTTCCACACTGGTTAGAAATCATCTGAAACATCTAACGATCAATCTGTACAGAAAGGAAGAGTTGAATTTTTTTCTGGAGGAAGTTTAGAAACTTGTTTTGAAGTACTTGACAGTCCTCAGCTGTGCTTAATAGAAATATATCCTTCTCTTACTGCAGACGGTTAAAGCCTGGGATGAGCCAGTGGGAGCAGATACTTAAAATAACTGGAAATTGGTTTATAACCATGGGATTCTGGATATAGTAAAATGCAAGGCTAATCTGTTCAGTTAATTGTAAGTTACTCTTGCTAGCTAAATCTTATTTCAGTTCTTCACTTCCAACAGAATTTTTTGGGGTGGGAGAGCACAGACTTTTACTATCGTATGGATCTATTAACATCTAATATGGTGACTCCCAAGCTAAGTACTGGTTTACATTAATTTTTTCTGAATGAATAGCCAGCGTGCCATGAGAAATCCATATGTAAAAGGCTTTGACATACCTACCGTAATACTCCTTTCCCTTCCCCTCCTCACAGCAGACACCCTGTGAGGTAGGTGGGGCTGAGAGAGCTCTGGCAGAAACTGGTCTTTTTCAAGAACACCTCTGACAGAACTATGGCTTGCCCAAGGTCATCCAGCAGGTGCAAGTGGAGGAGTGGGGAATCAAACCCGGTTCTCCCAGATTAGAGTCCATGCACTTAACCACAACACAACTAGGAACACCCCTAGGCTCTTTACTTTTGGCATTGGCACCAATGGGGTCCCATCAAAGGCTGGAACCCCGATACCCTATCCCAGTCCCGCACGACACATGTGCAGGATCTCCATCTTTGATGGTTTTAATTTCAATCTGCTCTGCTGTTACCATCCAGCCACGGCTTGAAACTCCCTGTCCAGTTGTTCAGGGGCAGAATCCAAGGGGCCGTCCATCAGTAGATAGAGCTGGGTGTCATCTGCATACTGGTGACAACCCAGCCCATACCTCTTCATATTCTGGGCAAAGGAGCACATATAGATGTTGAATAACATTGGGGAGAAAATCGATCCCTATGGCACATCACATTCAAGTAAGTGCCACTGAGATAACTCTCCCCCAAGTGCCACCCTCTGTCCCCAGTTTTAGAGGTTTGGAACCAGATTAGCCTTAACTATGGCTTTACATGATATTTGTTCTCCAGCATCATGCTTTCTGGGTCTTAGCCCAGGAGGCAGGTCTCAGCACAGGAGGCAGTGTGTGTGTGTGTGTGTGTGCATGTGTGCGTGCACACACACACACAAACACACACAAACACACCTGCAAGGGCAATGAAAGCAGCATTCTTCAAGGAAAGCAGGTAAAATAAAAACAGGTTGCTTACCTGCAACTGATGATCTTCAAGTGGTCATCTGTGCATTCACACCCTTAGGACTCCAGGCGCCTGCAGCGACCCCGAGTGGTGACTTCAAAGCTCCTAAAGGATCTTTCATGCCCCCTCCCTGCACATGCCCAGGAACTCCACTGTGCATGCCCAGGGCGGGGCGCAGAGATCCTGCCAGTTCCTTCTGACTGCTGTCCAACCCACACAAGACTGTAGGCTGCCAGCGGAGGGGAAGGTCGAGCGGGTGGTGTGAATGCACAGATGACCACTCGAAGATCACCAGTTACAGGTAAGCAACCTGTTTATCTTCATCGTGGTCTCTGTGCATCACACCCTTGGGAGATTAGCAAGCTCTGGCCTACCTGGTGGTGGGTGATGGCAGCTACTCAGCCGCACATTGATTGGAGAACAGCTCTTCCCACAGCAGCATGGCTCCTGGCTCGGACGTCTAAGGCATAGTGCTTGACAAACATGGAGGGCATCACCCAGGTCACAGCTCCGCAGATCTCCTGCAAGGGAGTGCCTCTGGGGAATGCGTTGGATGTGGCCAGTGCCCTCATGGAATGTGCTGTGACCGGACCTGGAAGTGGATGCTTAGCCAGGAGGTAACGCAACTTAATTGTCTCCACAATCCACTTAGACAGTCTTTGAACTGAGACTCCTAGCCCTTTTGCATGTTCTGAGTATGAGATGAAAAGGCGAGTATCCCTTTGTAAGGCTTTTGTTCTGTCCAAATAGAACAGGAGAGCTCTCCAAACATCCAGCAGGTGGAGGTGCCTCTCCATCTCGGACTGTGGATCAGAAAAGAAAGTAGGAAGAGAGATTTCCAATCTGAAGGTGGAAGTCTGAGATGACTTTGGGTAGAAACCTAATATCTGGGAGTAACGAAACCCCTCTGCATGGAAACGCAGGTAGGGCAGATCACACCTGACCACTTGCAGTTCACCCACGCACTTGGCAGATGTAATGGCCACCAAGAAGGCTGTCTTCCATGACAACAGCTGGAGGTTGCACATGGCCATCAGCTCAAAGGGGTGATGGGTCAAGCTATTCAGGGTAAGAGGTAAGTCCCATGCAGAAACGTGTTTCCTTTACTGGGGGGTAGAGACAGATTAGACCGTTTAAGAAACCTTTAGTGTCCAGGTGGGCAAACACCAAAGGCCCATCCTTACGTTCGTGACAGGCCAAAATAGCTGCTAGGTAGAACCGCACAGAGGCATGACTCATGCCCATATCCACCAGTGTAAGGAGGTAGTTGAAGATGAGGGGCAGGCCCACTGTGGTCGGGGAACCCCCATGGTCTTTAGCGAAGGAGTCAAACTTTGCCCACTTGTAGGCATATGACTTTCTCATAGACTGTTTTCTACAGTTCACCATAACATTTCTCACCCTCTCGGAGAAGGAACCCAGGTGATTCTCCACACTGTGCGTTTTAGGTGGGGAGTGTCATGATGGATGACTCTCCCCCTGTGAGAGAGCAGGAGATCTGGAACAGGTGGAAATTGGTGAGTTTCTCCCCAGGATAAGTGGAGAAGGACCGGGAACCAAGGTTGACGTGGCCACCATGGAGTGACGAGAATGCACTCTGTTTTTCCCCTCAGGAGTTTGTTGACAACCTTGGTGATCAGTGGGATTGGAGGGAACATGAAGAGGAAGGCGCCCAACCAGGGAATAAGGAGGCCATCTCCCAGCGACACAGGATCTACACCTCCCCTGCAACAGAAGGTCTTACACTTCCTGTTGTGCCCGGTTGCAAATACGTCTATGGCTGGGTCCCCCCACCTGTCAAACACCAGGCTCAGGTGAGTCCAATTTAGTTCCCATTCATGCAGCTCAGCACTGCCCCTGCTCAGGCAGCCCGCTTGCGTATTCTGTTCCCCTGGGAGGTGTGTGGCTAACAGGAAGATTCTCTGTTGAATGCACCATGACCACAGGTCGATCACTAGGAGGCAGAGTCTCTTGGACATAGTCCCTCCCTGTTGGTTGATATAACTTCTCACTGTGGTATTATCTGTGAGAACAGAAACAACTGTTCTATTGAGCACCATTCATTTATAAATAAATTTAAAGAAGTCTGTGCATATTTGTTGCCATCTCATAGTATATATTTTGTTTATATTTTGTTCATGAGCCTGCAATTTGGTGTGACATTGTTTTTACATTACCCTGTCCTTTAGGGAGGAAGCCAGTCTGAGACAGGTTTGGTCCATACCAGTGTCCCATTTGATGCAATTTTGTGTGTCACTGAGAGGTAAGGGCCTGTCAGTGCATTCCATTAGGGGCAAGCTGTCATTTCTCACCTATGCCAGCTAGGCATCTGGGTCTGAGGAGAAGACGGACGACTTCCGTATCAGGAAGTTGCTCAAAGGCTGGTCAAGGGAGGTTGGCAAGGTTATAGACACCAGGGAACCATTGACCCCAACAGTGCTGATGGGGCTCAAGGCACAGTGGCACATACTTTGTAATGATGGATACGAGGCCATACTTTTCCACGCAGCTGTCAGGATCAGACCGTTGACCTGGGAATTGATTGTCTCTGTACCATGATCAATAACTGTATCTTGCTGCCCTGCGTTGCTAATGCCCACTTCTGCTTTTGTAACCCCCTCCCGCTTCACATATCTGCTGGCTTTGCTGATTACCTTATCTGTCCTCCCTGACATTCCTAAGGGGGGTGAGTGTGAGAACGATTGTATGGTGTTGAGTAGAGGCACTGCTGGTAACTTTTCCGAAGCTACCTCCACACGGTTCACAGGTCCAGCTGTGGCCTTGGGAGACAGGAGTCTTAAGATGCAACTAGTTGGGTCGTATATTCTCTCATGACCTGTAGTAGCCTGAATGAGCATGACGTATGTCTGCTGGGCAGAACCCCATTCCCCACTATCCTCCTTTGGGCTATTGATCGTTAATTCTGGCAAAGGGGTTCACCTGACCAGAAGCCATATCTTACCAATAAACCTGGTCAAGGACTATTGTGTACAGAATGGTTACTCCAGGACCTGACAGTAGCGTCACTGGTCACCTTTTGGGGGGCACTGCAGATCAGTTAGTTAGTGGCTGGCTCTCGCTGGGACACGTCTGGCCTCGTGCTCGACCAGTGTGATATTCACATGCTGGACTCCAAAGTTAGGCTCACGCTTCGGCAGTCAAAGACCAACCAACTTGGCAAGGGTTCTGTTATCGAGCTGGGCTGGTGTTCTGAGGCAGAATTATGCCCGGTGCTGGTTCTGTGCCAATATTTAGTCATACAAGGCGAGGACATAGGCTATTTGTTTCGGCATAGGGATGGCACTCCCCTCATTAAATTTCAATTTGGGGCCCTGACACAGAAAGCGCTGGTCTGGTTGAGATTAGGCAGGCTCCACTTCAGAACCCACTACTTCTCGATTGGGGCAGCTTCAACAGTGGCAGCCATGGGGTATTCCCATAGTGAGATTCAGCAGATAGGTCATCGGAAATCGCGTTGTTACAGGGGATACATGCGGGATTGCAAAGTTTAATGTTATGTTTACGTTATTAATAGGGTTCCTCTTACAGGTGCTGCAGGCCATGGGGCGAGACGAAGAGTCACCATCTGCAGCCACAGCATGGTCTTTTGGGCTGCTCACCGGGCAAGGAGGACACCCATCAGTTCTCAACTGGGCCTTAGTGAGTGGGCTGTTGTTGAATGGATGGGAAGGAGATGGCCTGCGCTCCTTCCCCTGTTATTCGAAGAGAGGCGGGAGCCTCCTCCACACATTTTGCTGGTGCACCTAGGGGGTAACGACCTAGGTCTGATGAAGGGCAAGGCTGTTACAAGCTGAGGCTGACCTTGCAATGATAAGAGCAAGGTGGCCCAGTGTGCAGATAGTCTGGTCGGCTATTCTGCCTCACCAGATGTGGTGCAACTTGGGGGACACTGGTGTATCGACCATGCTAGGCATAAGGCCAACTGCCAGATGAGAAAGGCCATGGAGGGTAGTCTGGGGCAACTTTTGCTGAACGCCGACATACGGGTTGAGTTCCAGGACCTGTACAGAGCTGACAGGGTGCACCTATCAGACAAGGGCAATGGGTTATTTTTACAGGATTTGCGGCAAGGGATTAGGTCAGCCTTGGGCTGTTAGTTGGGAGCAAAGGCCAAAGCAGAGGCTTGGCCTTTGCAGTAGCAGGTTTGTGCGGGCAAGAAACTGGAACTGATGAGCACCTCATGGCAATTTCCTGTTAGGGAACGGGGTCATCAGGAACTGCCTTCGGATTTTAGGGTCCAGGGTGGGGAATGGTGATCACCTCTGGGGACCTCTTAGGGTAAGGCTGCTCTCTGCAAGTTGTAAGGCTTCAGGGGTAGGTCAGACAGTGACCAATTCACCAAACTCTCCCTTAAGGATTTTGTCCCTAGTGGCAGTGGAGAAGTGAATTCCAAGTGGCAAAGCCAGATCCCCAAGTGGGATGGCACCTGCTGAGACCATGTCATATGTGGAAACTCCCAGATTTGAAAAACCAGCACCTGAATTTGGGTAACCCCATCCAGGCCAGACACCCTGAGAGGGCAGCTGGGCCATACCTCCCCATCTTGCATTGGGTGACCATCCGCCTGGCATTGTGTGCCCAAAACTACCTTGTGCGGTGTGTGCAGGGTACCCAGTGGTGCCTTGAGTGCCGGGGCCCCAAGGCCAATATGTTTCACCTTGGCCGGTGTTTTCTGCCTTACCTTCGCTCCTTGAAGGTCCCTTATAAAGCTCCACCTGGAGCTCCTCCGCACCTTGGCTTTCCTGCTTGTCATCCATGCGCTGCCTCTGTACCAGCTGACCAGATGTCGATGCCATTTTGCCATGTCTGTCCTCGAGTAATGCTAAGCGTGCCAACACCTGAGCCTAAAAAGATTGTTTAGGAAAGGGTTTAGGCCCGCCACATGAAGAAGGATGCTCACCCCATTGAGTCTCTTGGGCCGCTAGCCGCTCTAGGATGGCTAGCCGCTCTAGGATGACAGGGTCCTGCTCCTTCTCCTCAGATGAGTCTAAAAGTGTGGGCTGCTGTGGAGGCTTCTGAGTAGGCTTCTTTGGGGCTGGCTGCTTGCCCTCGGAAGGGCCTTGCCCCTTATTGGGTCCCATGTTATCAGTAAGAAACCCTAATCACACCCTAAAGACTAACTCCCAAAATCAGAGGCCTTCTCTAATTAGACACCTAGAAAAGTGTTATCCAAAAATAGCTGCCCACCGAGGCCCCCCTCAAAATGGCCACCTGTAAAAGATCTCCCCAAAATGGCTACCCCTGGATGGCCTTTCTCAAAATGGCCACCTCTACCAGACCTCTCTAAAATGGCCACCCATCCAACTGCCTTCTCTAACTGCCTGGTGTGACTGTTAACTTAAAATGGCCATCCAGTTTAAACTGTTGAGGACTGTTGGACCCCTGGAATGGAACCCCAAGCCTGTGGAGCCCAAGATCTATTAGGTCACCAGTCCACTACCCTAGGGCTGCCCCCAACCTAAGAGGCTCCTAACCATTTTCCTCTCTCTCTCTCTCTCTTTTGTTTAAATTAATATATGCAACCTTTACTGGCCTGCTGGCTACACCTGCCTCCAAGATCCAGACTATCAAACCAACCCCACTGATGCAACCTATGCCTCCACCTGAACAAACTCCTGCACCTTATAGCCCTGTCATCACAGGGGGAGTGCTGACAAAGACAAGGGGCTGGGAGGGGAGGCAGCCCAGCAGCCTCACCAACTGCAGGCACAAGGCAAGTTGGGGGGGGGGAGATGACTGAAATAAGGGGCTTGGAGGCACCAACTGGAGGCACCACCATCCAGGGACCACCTGATGCGACCCCAGAACCTCCGACTGCAACGCAGCCATGAAAATCGGCCCGACAACGCAGGCCCGGGAATAGGCTGGCAAGGCCTCCCTGCAGCCGTGGGACACAGCCGCACCCCTGAGGAGCAAGTCACCGCCGCCGACACAGGAATCAGGTCTCTGACGCAGCCCCTACGCCTCAGCACTGACGCAGCCCTGACTTGGGTCCTGCTGCCACTTTCTTGATGTGGCCCCTAAGTCTCACTGCGGCCCTGACTTGGGCCCTGCCTCCTCCTCCTGCGCAAGTCCCCTGCAGCCGCTGAGAACCACGGCTAACATCTTCAGGCCCACAGGTAAGTCGCAGAGGAAACCGCTCAGCCGCTTGAACCACAGGGGCACCTCTGGATCACACCGCGCTGAGGACTCGCGCTGGGAGACAGCAGGGAGCTGCCTAGAGCTGCCACCACCTCTTCTTCTTCGCCACTGCCGATCTCCGGGTCACAGGCCTCTGAAGTAGGCTCTGGCCTTTGCCTCCTTGTGTGCTCCGAGCTGTCACCGGCTCGAGCATAAGTTTCAACTGTTTAGGCAGGAGCAGAGCCCAGCCGTTTAACCACGCTGGCTCCGCCCCCTTCCATGTCACAACGCTCAGTGTTATGGCTCTGTTGCTGCCCAGGTCTCCTCCAGGGTGGCAAAACAGCCCCTGGCATCCATTGGTGTCGCCGGGAAGCCAGGAGCTCCATTCTACACAGACCTGGCATCACAGATCACCACAGTAACAGCATGGGACTTAGTGAGAGTCCACAGCCCTAAGGGTACAATAGAGTTAAATTGTGTTAAGGGTTACATTTAAAAATGTGTTTTAATCTGTTGTTATCAGCCTTTAGGGAGAACAGTGGGCTTATAAATTCATACACACCCTTACTCCAAAAGTAAGCAGCCTGTCATGAGAATGGGCAATCTTCATATTCACCACTTTGGATCTTTCCCAAACATTTACTAATAGAAGCTTGGTCTTTTTAGGAGACCTAGCAATCGATTTCCAGTTGGGATCTTTGGGCGATACAGCAAGAGTTTGCCGACAGAAGCATGATACTGAGTAAACAAATCTCCCAAGGAGTATATTGCAAAGAATATAAACTTACATTTCTTCAGGTAGATTCAGTTCACATTCAGGTTGCAGTTGAAGGAAAAGGAGCTTAATCTAAAGAGTACTTTCCCCATCACAAATGGCCAGCTTGTCCGGCATCATGCGTGTGGGACTATGAGGGCACTGTTTGTACAGGAGACCTGCAAAGACGTGTGTCCCCATGGAAGGCCATGTGAAAAGAGAGAGAGGACAAAGAGAGAGGAGGGGTCAGAGGGTAGCTCCCAGCTTCAGACAGAGAGGCATCCCATGCAAGGAGTTAACACCTATACATACTTAGAGTGATGTAGCGTCCCCCAATGTCCAGGCATGCTGAGTCACTCACTCCAACACTGACTCAGGTATGAAGGATGAGGACTTGTTAGCTACTTGTGGATCTGGAATCACAAACTGGCTACAATGCATTATTGGGTGAATCAATGGCAATGGAACCTCATGAGTTAAATGCAATCAGTTTGGTATTCTGGCTGCTAGTTCCCCATAATAGAAGCTCTGCGCTTTTCATTCATGCTTTATCGGGCTACTCATCACTGTATGCCAATGTGGAAGTAGTATTATTCTCTTATTTACCGTTCTCCCTTTCTGTTCAGCAGTGAGAATGAATAGGAAATCAATGCTATTAGAGGGAAGAATGACGAGCTCATCTCCAGGAAGCTCTGTGCTCATATATTTAGGGGTTTTTTGCCTCTAATATCTGCATCACTTAGGTCACTGCAAACATGGTGTGTAGGATGGGCCTGTAAGGAAAGAAATAAATCAGCAAAGTCTATTACATTCACTAAATACTGATGACAATTCAATGTCCTGTCTCTCCTTAGTTCTTGCCATTACAATACTTTGTTCCATACTGGAAAATGGGTAGAAATAATTAAAACTGGATTGATCGATAAATCTTCTTTTGCTATGTAACTTTTCCGCTGTGAAAATGCACTGAAATAACAGTGGCGATCTTTTATTTTATCAGATCATCGTACTGTGTAGCTGCCTACAAATAAGCTGTTGCAGTTCTGCATTTTTCATGCATTTATATTGACTCTGCATATTTGCTGTGATCTTTGACACAGAAGTGTAGGGCTAACCTAGACAAGATGCTGGGAGATCTGCAAAAGGATGTGCTCAACCTTTTAAAAAGGAAACCTGCAGCCTCAGGCCCCTCACAAATCAGATTGGAGCCACTTCTTGATAGGAGGGAAGGTTTAAGCCTCGCCTCTTGTGCAGTTTCATCTGCTGAGAATGACACACCTATTTAGAAAATTTATAGGCCATCTCTCCAGAGACCTGCTTGAGGGGCTCACAAAATGTAACACAAAATAATAGAAACAGTATCAAAATTAGCCATCACAAGCAGCCATTAAAACAAGCCAGGATATAAAGTAAAGGTAAAGGTTCCCTTGCTTGAAAGCCAGTCGAATCCAACTCTAGGGTTGCGGTGCTCATCTCTGTTTCAAAGCCGAAGAGCCAGCACTGTCCGTAGACGTTTCCGTGGTCATGTGGCCGGCATGACTAAACACCAAGGCGCACGGAATGCTGTTACCTTCCCACTGAAGTGGTACCTATTTATCTACTTGCAATTTCTTGCTTTCAAACTGCTAGGTTGGCAGGAGCTGGAACTAGAGATGGGAGCTCACTCCATCATGCGGCACACTC
>NW_015174324.1:24941-55161 GCF_001447785.1 Gekko japonicus | reverse complement strand
ATCCCACATTTACCCCACCTATCATGATTGATATGCAGCACAACAGGCTTGACAACTGTTGATACAACTATATTTAAATATTCGGGGATGATATTTTTCCATGGAAAAATGTAACACTGGAAAATCTTCTGGCCTGCATCACTGACACAGCAGCACTTAGGTACTTTGTACACCTTATTTTCTTCCCATTTTATTTATTTCACTCTTCAAATGAAACTTTATATAAATAGCAATTTTACCACTGATTCTATGAATGCAAAAGTTAGACTTAGCTAGCATATGATGAACTTCTGCTACCTTACAGAAGATGTTCTTGGCCTGTGATCCTTGGAATCCATGACCCACCCAACATGACTTTCTAGTGGAGGGTTTGTACTGTGACGTGTTTTTCTTTTTCTTCGTGTCTATAATAAACGAAATATAGCATATTTTACTAATGTGACTGGAGTCACTTTCTGGAAGAATCACAGGCTAATTAAAGTGAAGTTTCATAAAATTTCATATTGTATATCACTTGCATTATGAGGTCATAATGCTGAGCATCACTACCCAACCGTCTTGCTTTCACAAGTCATCAGTATGTCTTACAATTTCTTTATGGACGTAATAGTGTTAACCAAATCTATGAATATAATTTCCATACAGAAAAATTCTGATCCACAAGACCCCAAGGGCACTACGGTCGGGGACTCAACATCGACTGGTAACCCCAGGTCCCAAAGATATTAAATTTGCTGTTACCAGGGCCAGGGAGTTTTTGGTGGTGGCTCCTACCTGATGGAACGAGTTCCCGGAGAAGATCCGGGGCCTGCGGGACCTGGCGCAGTTCCACAGGGCCTGCAAGACGGAGCTCTTCCGCCAGGCTTTTGAGTAGGAGCTGCCACCATCACTATACCATCACCGTACCACCACCACTAAATGGAGTGGGTGTCATCAGGGAATGAGACGCCCTGGGAGAAAGGACGGATTGCTGTATCACTTGGAGTCTATTGTGTCACTTTGGGACCACCTTGTCATGTGTGACCCCATCATTTATTTATGACATCTAGAGCACTTGTATTTTTACATGAATGATTGTTTTATTGCTTGTTTTATCTTGTTTTTATCTAAGCTTGGCATATGTGCCTCATTTGTTAGCCGCCCTGAGCCTATTTGGGGAGGGTGGGGTATAAATTTAATAATAATCTATCTATCCTATCTATCCTATCTATCTATCTATCTATCTATCTATCTATCTATCTATCTATTATCTATCTATCTATCTTGGTTATCTGCATTCGAGGATGGCACAGAAAGACTCTTAAGGACACCTTCCCTTGGGAATGCAGAAAGGGAAGGAGGATGTCTTGGAAAGTTATGTCTTCTAGAAGCAAAGGTCTCATTCACTCTCTCACACACACATCCTTATGAATTCCCTCCCCCCAATAACATGGCAACCAAAGCAAGTGCAGCGTAGCGAGGTTTGACATTTTCTCTGGAACCACTGCTTGAGTTCCTTACCCATTTTCCTGGAAGCCATTAAAAATATAAACTGTACAGTTGTATCTCCTTTGAGATACCTGGAGCACTTTCACACTGCCATCTTTCCACGCAGGCTATCTGCCCAACTTTGATACTGTTGAGAAGTGGTTTCCCCCCCTGATTTTCCACAGCTTTCCCACCTTCATGCACCTCTCAGGCTTCCCCCAACCAGAACATTTTCTGCAGTGTCAAGTTTCCCTGCACCGGCATTTGTATCCCTCCACTGCTTTCCCTTGTTTCTGCAGATTTTTTGCAGTCCCAGGTGCAAAAATGTAGTTTGCTCCCTATTGCTCCACAGCATCAGACTTCCCTGTTTCCAGGAGTTCCCATGCTACACTGCAAGAGGGGGCAAACCATGTTTTTGCTCCTGGGAGGGAGAAATCATCTGTGGAAATGAGGGAAAGCCATTAATGAATAGAAGAGCAGGCAGGGGGAAACTTGACACTATGGAAAATGTCCAGCTTTGCTCTGAAGTTTTGGGGGAAATCACAGTAAAGCCTGGATGGCTGCCATGAGGGTGGGAAGGTTCAGAAATTTGCCATGTGGAAGACCTGTTGCTGCTGTATTAGAAGGCATAATAGCAATGGGGAAATTACCCAAACTGATCCCTGTATGGAAACTGTACAACCCCCCCCCCAACCCCGAATGTTGAACTTTGGCAGTGAAACTGAAGCAAAAGCCTGTTTGAAAGTACCCTTAATCTTTAAGTTAGATATTGCTTTGAAATGCACTTTTTCATTTTCTTCTCCACTTTGGGTCTTGGTTGAAATAGGGTTCCAACATGAAATGTAAGATTGCATCCAAAATGTGTGTACCAAATATTCCAATATTACAATACTCAAGGGGGGAAATTTCATGTTGTAAATAAGCAATTGGGATAATGAACAGGAGAATTAAGGGCAACAGTTAACTCAGGGAACAATTAAAACATGGAAGGGCAGAGCTCGGGAATTTTCAATAAAAGCACCTACAAATAAAATGTGTGACATGTATCTGTCAAAGCTGATGACCTATATTTCCCCCCTCACATGGCTAGGGGCAGCTTTGGAGGCAATTTAGATTGAATAAACAGCATGGGAAGAAGTGTTAAATAATCCACACACACCCAGCACCACTGTCCTCATCAAAATTATGACCCCCACCCCCCACTTCATTTAAATAAAACAAGTGTGCAGAGATCCAAGCATAGATATCCCATGTAATGTTTTGATTTGGGACTGTTAGGGTTGCCAACTCTGGGTTGGGAAATCCCTGGAGACTTAGAGTTTGGGGAGGGGAGGGACTTCACTGGGGTATAATGCCATAGAGTCTAGCTTCCACAGCGGCCATTTTTTGTAGGTGAACTGATCTCATTTGCCTGGAGATTAGTTGTAATCCAAGGAGATCTACAGCTGCCACTTGGAGGCTGGCAACCGTATTGAGTGATGCTGTATTGTCACGGTTTGGTGCCAGTATGTATGATCCTTAAACTTTCCACACTTGGTGCTGCACAGAAAAACTAACGGATTTCCAATCTTTTGGCTTGTCAAAAGAACTAAAAATGATTAGTTTTGGAAATTGTGAACCTTTTCCACAGTTGGACACTAGATGGCAGTGTAGAGGCAAATAAAAAACTTTCCCTGTACTTTCTTGAATATGCTGGGAAATGTTTTGTGGCTTCTTTATTACTGTGGTGGAGGAATTAAGTGTCTCGTTTCACAAAACTGGGCAGTGGAACTGGCATAACAGCAGAAGGGCCAGATATATTTGCAGGGATGGGATGTGAGGGCAAATAGGCCACTTTGCAGGATAGAGTAGCTAAGATAGGCGACTCATTTGCTGCTGCACAATTACTTTGGGTACAAGAAAACTCTCTATAATGTGCTTAGTAGTCATTCCTTGCTTTCTGATGCCTTTTCTTTAAATATGCACATTACTGATTTAGACTAAATTCATTGGCAAGCAAGACAAGCACTGCTGTATTACAAAGTGATACCCACTCTGGACTGCTCTAATACCCACGATGCATGACTGGCAGTCTCGTCTCACAACTAGATGGTACTGTTTTGGAGCACAGGTAGGGCAGTGAATGCTCTCATGGTGCAAGCAAAGTAAAACTCTGAAAATTAAAAAAATGTCCTAGCATCCCAGGGGAAGGCTAGCCTAGGGCCCTTCTACACGGCATAAGGGTGTGTACGTACAGAGAGGTTTATAGATAGGGAGAAAATGTTCAGCCCCCTGCCTGCAGTCTGAGATGTGCAATCCAGAAACAATTACATCGGATGAGTTTTGCTGATTCTACAGCTCAGGTTTTAGTCACCTCCCACATTGGAGTGTGCCAGCAGGAGGCCAGCCATACCTATACATAGGAGGTTTAACGAGTACGTCATAGCTGTGCAATGCCAGACAATCCTAAATGAAGGTGATTATTTAGACCCACTTCAATCTGTTTTTCATGGGTTGTGCCTTTGCCAGAAACTCTGACCTGAAATTAAACTGGTAACCAGTAGAGTCCTTCGTATGTAGGCGTAATGTGCTCCATGTGGCCAACTCTAAATTATTATTCTGCAGTCACTTTCTGCTGTCAGCTAAAGCTTCTGATCTACATTTGGGACAGTCCCATATGAAATATGTAACAGTAGTCAAGCCAAAGAATGGAGTGTTCAGAATTGTTAGCAAAGTCCTTATCTTCCAGGAAGTTCCTGCCGACCTAGCCGTTCAAAAGCAAGAAATTGCAAGTAGATAAATAGGTACCACTTTGGTGGGAAGGTAACAGAATTCTGTGCACCTCAATGTTTAGTCATGCTGGCCACATGACCATGGAAACGTCTTCGGATAGTGCTGGCTCTTTGGCTTGGAAACGATGATGAGCACTGCCCTCTAGAGTTGGATTCCACTAGCTTTTGAGCAATGGAAACCTTTACCTTTTTTTTTGTTTTCCAAGAAAGGATGCAGACTTGGACCAATTCTGGGAAAAATACAGCTGGCTACAGCTGTTAACTTGGTAGCCTGGAGAAAACAGATACTAAGAGGACCCCCAGTTTGAGTGTGTCCTTACCTGCATTCACAAGACTTCTAAGCACTCTTATGGACACCTCTGTCTTGACTGAGTTTCATCTTATTTAGTTTCATCCAATCTATTATTGACCAGACAGACATTCAGGTAAATGTATCCCCTTATCTGATGCAATAAAAAAGAGAAATAGAGCTGGTGTCATCAGCATGCTGATGACACCTCACCCCAAATCCCTGGATGACCTCTCCCATCAATTTTATGTAGGTGTTAAAAGAATGAAAGACAGCCACCATAAATCTTAGATGGCACTCAGCAAGACAGTACCTCAGAAGCATGAGTTTCCCATCATCATCGTGTTCTCGATCCATGGGGGTGGCCATCCCAATATCTAGCCTGCACAGTCACTCCAGGGAGCCATGGTTAATAGTACTGAGAAGTCTAGGAGAATCAGTGGGGCTAAACTTCCTGTGTCTCTCCTGGAAAAAGTTGTCAACCAGGGAAATGATCCAAGGGTGCAGTCACACGCGTGAGATAAAGCGGGCGGGGTGAGGTTATTTCCTCTGGAGGAATTTGACCCGCAGTTGTGTGATTACACAGTCCTTGGGAGCTGCGGGCATAGCCCGCCACTGCATTATCAGACGCTGCCGCAGGTGAGTTCGGTTTTTATATTTTGCTGTTTGTTTTTGATGCGCTTAAATAAGAAATCGATGAATCGCATCTCTGCACTGAGGGCTCCCTATGGAGTTTGCGATGATGCGAGCTGCGGGCATAGCCCGCCACTGCATTATCAGACGCTGCCGCAGGTGAGTTCGGTTTTTATATTTTGCTGTTTGTTTTTGATGCGCTTAAATAAGAAATCGATGAATCGCATCTCTGCACTGAGGGCTCCCTATGGAGTTTGCGATGATGCGCATACTGAGAAGGGGGGGGGAACAACAGCACGGAGTTGGGATGGCCTGATCAGACCATCCCGACACCATGAGAGCGCGCTGGAGTGATCAGACAGGGGAAAGTCTGTCCGTGGCCCGTCACAACCCGTTTACTACCAGATTTCCCCCGGTGTCTTTTTACTCCACTTCTGTGGCAGAGCAGAACGGGTTACCAATGGGTGCGGGGTGCTTCCCGGATGTTTGTGTCTGATTGTGCCCTTTAAATCTGCCCAGTATTCGTGCCTATGTCAGGGCTGATTGTGCGTGTGATCGCAGCCCAAGGCACTTTCAATCCTAAACACTGCCCAGAAGGCAGAAATCAATCTTGATAATCATCTTCATTGTGTGTGTGTGTGTGTCTGGAGCACCTATGCTGGAGCCTGCTCCATCACACGCCAAAATGGAGGGGAGTAGATACAGACTTATAACTTTCCACTTCATGAGAATCAATGGGAGGCTGGTCTGTCAGATCAAAGTGCTAATACTGCTGGAATCATATCATTTTGTACCGAAGATGGTACTCCGGCTTAATAGAAATAAGCATAGGAGGCCAACAAGGGCTTGGTATAGAATCAGAACTGCATGAAGATTTTACTCACAGAGTTTCAGGTACTAAGATTTTTTAAAAAAACCCTGAATGGGTATTCTTCAAGGCAGTTCTCCTAGCATATTCCAAGGAAAGGGGATTGCATTGTTACACATAAAGCAGCTTCTCTGGCAGTCTAACTGTTGGGATAGATACTGTGAGGAAAACCTTTGATTCAATTTAGTAGATTTCTAGCAGTGACCTTGACCTACGCATAATAAACCTGGGAGAGCCACCTGCTTTTTAAGGACAGCTGTTATTAGCAGAATGATGGAGTGGTCCGAAGTGGTGACAATGCAGGCAATATTAGTATTTAAAATAGATTTACTGATTTTGAAACAGCTCTTAAAATACAGAATTAAAAATGGGACACTCTAAGGTCTAAAAGCTGGGAAAATACAAGAATACCAAATAAGCATTACTGATTGCTATAGTCAATTTGATTACGTATCCTCGATTGCCATGAGAAATGGGCTCACACTGATCTAAACATGAGAACGGTTAGTGACAAAACAAACAAACATAGGAGTGGGTAGAATTCCTGTGCCAACAGATAGGCAGAATGCCCATTATTGTCAGCTACGCTGCCATTGTATGTGGAGGGGGGAAGGAGGCTGCTGGGTGAGCGTCTTCATGTTCCAGAATGTTTGCTTTCACTTCTTCTGCTGTGTCTTATCTATTAGCCTGACCTTGGTACTTCGCGCACTTTGCCCTGCTTGGGAACCGGCCCCTGTTATTTTCGATGCACAAGGCTTGCACTGATTGGCTTGGCTCCATCAGGGGGTCCCACTTTGAATGCAGTATATCTTCCCCTCTCCCGCCAGGAGAGTTAGCTCTAACAAAGAATGTAGGCACAGATGACCTGCCTTTCCTGTCTTCAATAAACTTGATCCTTCTGAAGGAACGTTGTTGTGACTGATTTCTGTGGGACTCTGACAGATTGTTAGAGCTAACTTAATCCCTGACCCCATATCCCAGCATGGGTGATGAGGATGGTGGGGGTGTGTCCTGGTCACTACTATGGAAAAGGTTCCGACCACAATGGCGGAGATCCCTGCTATGACTGGCGTGAGTGGAGGGCTTGTGTACGAGAAGTCCTGGCGGGATCCCTACCCGAGAGTTGTGGATCATCACCCCCAGGCCGGGGTGTGTGTGTGTGTGCCAGCCACTACAACGGCCTTTCTTATTAAAAGAGTGGATATGACCCTGGGAAGTATCGAGGGGCATGTGAGGATCAGCTGGAACAGGTAAAATGCCAGCTGCTAGCCCAACAAGAAGAGATGCAGCATGAGATGCATGAGTTGATGCTGGATATCCCTCAGCTGGTGGCTGCTGGAGGAACTGCTATTCATGGAACATGAAATGCATAGTCCAAATAATCAGCCCAGGGTCCCAACATAACCAGGCACTCCGGGTTCTCTTCCATTGTGGATCATACTGAAAGACAACTTATTTATTGGCTCTGGATATAAAGTAGGAGGAAAGGTCATCTTCTGAGTCATCAATTTGATGGATGTAGATTTTTGTAGATGCAGAAAAATGCAGCAAAGTGTTGGAAGATGAAGTTTGGCATTAGTGTTGGAGTAAAGGCATCTCAGCATGTCCATACAATGGGGTGGGGGTACTATGCTTCTTTTTGCACTAGAAACAGATGTCTGAATGCAATATCTTCTTAATGAATGGGATGTATCTCCTTTTCTAAGATGATTCTCTCTGATTCCCCTTCTCCTTTTTTTCTCTCTCACCTCATGGACCTGCAAATAGCAGGACACACCTACAGGTCTCTCCTGTGGAAACATGCCGGATTAGCTGGCCACTTGTAATATAGAACAATATTTTTTAGATTAGGCTTCTGTCTTCTCTCTTCTACAAAATGGATGTGAATTCAAATTTACCTCAATAAAAACAAGTTTCATCTTTTTACATCACACTTGAAGTGTGTTTACTGCACATGATTATATGCTTTCATGACTATGCAACTTTGCTATACTAAGTAATATATACACCCAATAATTATAACAATGGCACAAGCAACTATTTTGGGTGAAGTCTACTGTGACTGGCTGACCAGCTTGACCAGAGAGCCTAAATTGGCATGCAAAATCTGCTTTATTAGAAAATAATGGAATGGACTTGCAAACCACTGCTAGAGACCCCACCCCATCATCTGCATGGCCTGCACTGGGGTGGCTCTATGCCTGATCATTTGCTTGTTGCCCGCTTCATTGATTAACTGAATAATAAACTGGAGTGTGTAATAAATGTTGTAAGAATTGCACTGATGAATGAATAAAAACCTTTAGTAGCCCTTGATGTTTTCACAGAGAAGCTAAAAACCAAGATAATAATAAAACAGTTGTTCAGAAATGTTCAGCAATCTTTGCAAGGCCTCATGTAGTACTATACTATGTATGCATTTTCTACTTTTTATAAAAAGAACCTGTAAAGAATTTTAATGCCCCAACTCCATATATCCCATCTTCATTGTCACTGCATAACTCACTGTGTTTTATGTGATGTCTTTGGACTGTGTGTTGTCCCATGGGATAAAATATTTCTCTTCCAGCTATGTTTATTCAAGAAATACACCTGTCTCTTTTAGGTAATCAGTACCTTCCCTAGAGAAGAGTAAATAGCTGCACATTTACCTGATGCTGCAGAAGTGGAATGTGCTTGTAAAATGGAAACATGAAGCTGGAGAACAAGGGTTTCCCCCTTCAAAACTCCCCCAATTCCAGTTAAAATGTGTGCCATGTGTCTTAATCTGTGATTAAGTCATGGGGTCCTTCACAGAGATAGTACTTTCCTTGCCTTCTTCTGATTCATAAATGTAAACATTATGTATGCACAAATGTGTGTCATCTATTGCTTACTGTGGTTTTAATACTAGTGGTTTTAAATTAGTGTACTAAGTCTGGGTTATTTTATATTTCTTTTAAAAATAAGCTTTTGCTTTCACTGTGTATTCCTTTTTATTATTTTATTCTGTTAGATATTCCTGTGAACCACCTCAAGTAGCCTTGTCCTGGAGTAGTATACTAAATATATGAATAATCAATGTTTTTTTGTTGTTTTTTTGTCCCCCCCATAGGGGATTTTTTAATTGCATTTTTCTATAAACTACAACGAAAAAAGGGGAGGGGAAACTACATCTATGGGAGAAAGGAAAGAAAACCACTAAAAACCCAAGTATAGGAGATCATTACAAAAGCTTATATCAGTGTTTGTCTAAAATGCTAAAATTACATTGAACATGGTCGATTAAGCTATGTTATTTATCTTTAAAACCATTATTTTACTGTTTAAAGAAAATCACAAGAGCATCGTTAAAAAAACCTTCAAGGCAGATTTCAGAGTTCTTCAGCCTTCATTTTGTTTTATCTTTTCTAATCCTCAATTGGTATTCTTGTTTGGGGGCTGCTGCCCCCTTTTCTGAAGTAGAGTCCTCGTCGGAAGTAGTAGAGTCCATTTCATCACTAAGTTTGCTGTCTTCTTCATCCCTGCCGTCCTCTCCTGACTCTCCCAGTTGCAGTCTCAGGAACTCACGCGCTTTTCCTTTTTTATCCTGCAGTTTGAAAATGACGCCTTCAGGGGTCAACCATCTGTAGGGAATGCTGTTTGTTTGCAAAAACCGAATCAAGTCTTTATACTTCTTCCTCTTCTTCCTTATTTCAAATGGAATCTCTTTTAGAATCCTGATAATGTTGCCTCCAATTTTTAAGGGCGTTGCTGTAGCTGCTTTCAGGATTTGATCCCTCACATGTCTCTTCGAGAATCTACTGAACAACAATTCCGGGGTTGCAGTATACAGAGTCAAAAATAATAACAAGAATACTGCGTGTGCATACATATATTCTTAAATTTTCTTCAGTCTATTTAGTGTACAAAAACACAATCTTTATCTCAAAAATACAATCTTTATCCCAACATAAGGGATAAAATTATTAGGGCAGACTTGCCTTTAAATACAGATATCAGTGTTAGTGCTTTACCAAGGGGGCATTTTAAGTGTAGAAAACGTGTGGCATGCCCATATATGTGGGAAACAAAATCACTACATTTCCCAGAAGTAGGGTTGATAAAGGACCTGGCACATTTTTCAAACTGCTCCACGAAAGGGGTGGTATATCTCCTACAATGTGACTGGGGACTTAAGTACATAGGAATGTCCACATGAGCATTGAAAACACGTGTATTGGAGCATAGGTCGCGCTTGAAACATAGATGTTTGGATGCCCCCTTGTACCACACTCTATAGAACGAAATCATAAGTTTGAAGATTTTAAATGTGTCACGCTTGAGGTGGTCCACCCTAAACCATACCAAATCATTGATACACACAGGCTTCTATTACAGAGAGAAGCGTACTGGATTCATAGGTTGAACACCTGTTCACCAGCTGGTTTGAATATAGCATTAGATTTGACATGCTTCTTATAAGAACTTAGAGACCTATGGGTGATTCTCGGATGTTAATGGATTATTGTAGTAGCCAGGGTGGGATTCTCTGATCGTGGATCGACCATATGTGGAATTAACTGAATGGAACAGCATGATATTAACATAGAACTGAAAGAAATGTAGCGTTAGAGTAGTAAGTTTCCTTTGGTAGAAATGATGTTAGTGCTGACAGGATAGATAACAATGGGGCCTTAGACCTTTAAGAAAGGGTTTAAAAATGTGTAGGGGGATTTCCCCACTAAGGTAGCTCAGCCCGTTGCATGTACTTTGAAGAGTGTGGAGAAAGTATATTGCGGTAAGAATAAAACAATATATAATGTATAAGACAATACAACGGTAATTGTAAATAAAATGGTTTATTTAAAAACATATACTGAGAACTCTGTTAAAAATTTATTGTAGAAAACCATTGAATCCCTGTGGATTGTCTATGAAATGATGAAGACGTCTTATTGTATGTATATTTCTTGGGGAGATTCTGCCATTGGAAGCTTGGTATATTCCTTGATAAAACAATGATTGTGAGATATATTTAATAGGTTTATCGATGTAAGAAGAAGTTCTCACGAAACGGAACACACTCCGGAGAATTTCGTCCATCACCATCTGTTATAAAATGAAAACCATTGTTATTTTTGAGATAAAGATTGTATTTTTGTACACTAAATAGACTGAATAAAATTTAAGAATATATGTATTATATTATATTATATTTATAATCCGCCCTCCCCGCTAGTGGGCTCATGGCGGCTCACACTGCCTGGCTCAATGCCAGAATAGGCTCTATAAACCACATTCATTTCGCTTACAAGGTATTCCGCTTTTTAATCTGTAACTGGAGCTAGCGCGTCGCTCAAAAGTTGCTTTAGATTCTCTTCTTTTGCTTCTGAAACCCCTTGGAACTGGAGGACTAAGTTAGCTTTCTCCATTTGTAGCTGCAAAAGTTGAAGTTCATCTAAAGCTTGCTTCTTTTCCAGCATTTGGACCTTTTTCTTAACCTTTTTAGATTTGGCATCCATTTTATTCACTTTCTCAGCTGTTTGCTCCATCTTTTTTGTAGTTTCAGTCAATTGGAGCTGCTGAGCGGCAAGATTCTGGTTTAAAGCTGTTAGCTGTTGATTGATATTTGTCATCTGGTCCAGTAGAGGGTGCAAAGTGTCCGCTAACAATTTAGAAAACTCAGTGGTATCTTCCGGCCGCTGGCTCATGCTCCCCCGTGGCTTCACTTTTGCTTGTTTGTCTTTCTCTGTTTTTCCCCATGCCATGTTTGTGGATTGTTTACTTTTTTTAAGTACTTGCTAAAGTCTGAAGGTAGTTCACACAGAGTATGACCTCTGAAGAGGTTCTTAGCTGTCATTCAGGTTCCTATGGCAGCAGATGGTTGTTCTTAAAGCCCTGTCTCAAGCTTTAGAGATAACAGTCAAAATGTAGGGCTCTAAAGACCAGCTGTCAGAAAACAAATTGATAATGTCATTATTTAAAAAATACTGGCAAGATAGGTTCCCTCAAATCTAACCTGCCAGGAGTCTTGCAGCCGTATGTTGAATCAACAGAAGTTTCTGAACAGTCTTCAAAGGCAGCCCCTTGTTGACCACATGCTATCAGATTATGAATATCTGTGGCCAAATCTAATCATAGTTTAGGAAAATTTTTGTAGGAGAATGTTTTATTTTGGGAATGGATTTTGGAGGAGTACAGAAGACAGTGACAATGTATAGAATGGCAGTCTCTCAGTAGCTGGAGAGTAAAGAAGAGAGACAGCCAGCAGCAGATCAGTCAGAAGAATACAAATCTGTAACAAGTGGTAACTGCTTGCAATGTGCATATTATCCATTAAAACCCAAATAACTAAAATCCAAGCTACATTACGCTTGGTGTCTTCATATTTCCTATGGGTTGGGTTGGTAAGGGCTCTTTTTGTAGCAGGTACTCATTTGCATATTAAGCGACACAGCCCTAATGTAGCCAGTCCTCCAAGAGCTTACAGTAGATCCTGTAAGAAGAGCTCTGTAAGCTCTTGGAGGATTGGCTACATTAGGGGTGTGTGGCCTAATATGCAAATGAGTACCTGCTACAAAAAGAGCCCACTTTCAAAGGTTTGCAGGATCTTGGGATCCTAATGTATGTGCATGCGATAGGCAAGAACTTAGGGCAAGGAACTTGCACATGTACGGTGGGGTCCAAGCTCAAGTTTAAAATAATGTTTTAAGATTATAAAAGAGTTATTCTCACTACCTTGTCTTCTGTGTTCTCACCCAAAATCTAGTGACACAATCTCATTTGTATCTTTCTTCTGTGTAGCTTTATTCTGGGCTGATTTTCTTCACTTCACCTTCTCCTTGTGGTTGTAAATAATATGTGGATATGTACAGTAAAGCTTATTATTTTTGCTGTGTAAATTCCCAGTAATCCGCTTTGTCTCTACACAAGGATTTTAGAGATACGCTTCAAGTCATTTATGCTGCTGGGCTAAGTTCTGTGAGGATTTAGGAATGTACATGTCATACAGAGCTGGCTGTTGGTTCACTCACTGTTTCCCTGAACCGCCTTTGCTTTAATGCAATTTCTGTATGTTTTCTTCCCACCATGTAACAATTTGAGTTGGAACTAACAGCAGTCTGGTTTCACATTAAAGAAACACACACACTCAATAACTTATTCAGCCCTACAAATCTTTATGAATAGATGTGTTCATTTAAAAAAACACACTTCTCAAGTAAGCAGGTTCTGAATCACAACCATCACTTCAAAGTATGAATGGTATTCATTTCGACACCACATAAGCTTGTTGTTTTATGTCTTGCTGGGTTTGGGATCTTAAGACAGAGCTACTGCATATTGGGCTGATTCAGAAGAGCGCAGCTTGTTTTGAGTTGATTAGTGAAGAAGAGAACAACGGTTGTGTGAACCAATCTTCAGTAATCTGCTAAGTATTTTCACCATTGAATTGGTTTTAAAACAATGAACACTTCTCATTTACTTATTTATTTTTGCTAATACCGGTACATAGTCAACCAGTTCTTTAGCTTATGGGTGCTGCTGAATCCTGGCCTATGGTTGTGACACACCAGCTTTGGCTGAGATGCCAGCTACAGCCATTCCTTGAAAAGCATAATCTGATCACAGTGATCCATGCTCTGATCAGATGACGGTAGTGTGCTCTCTGCACAACTGGCTTCGAAACTGGTCTGAAATGTAGTGTCAGGGGTTGGTTACAGGGATCATATCATTCCTGTGGTGAAAAGATCTGCACTGGCTACCCATCAGTTTTGGGGGACAATTCAAAGAGCTGGTTCTTTCCTTTTAAGGCACTAAACAGTTTGAGGCCAGGGTACCTCAAGGACTGTTTCCTCCCATACTGCCTCTGAGCTGAGGTGGGTGGCAACTAGAGACAAGGCATTTTCTGTGGTGGCATCTGCCTTTGGAACACCCTCTCCCTTAAGGCTTGCCTGGCACCTACTTTACTGTCTTTTAGGCACCAAGCCAGAACATTTCTTTTTACCCAGTCTTTTAATTAATGGTTTTTATCTTTCCAGATGGATTATGGGCTGCTTCTGTCTGAGATCTGTTTTATCCACAGTTTAATGCTGTGTTTAGCATCCCATGGCTTGTTTTTTATACTAATATTTTTTTATCTTTTATATTGATAATTTTGATTAATTATCTTAATTGTAAGCCGACTCTGAAGAGAAGGGATAGACATCTTCTCAATAAATAAATAAACAAAGCAAGGATGATGCAATTACCCCATCAAAAGAGAAGAACAGAAATCACAAATCCCAGTTGACTCCATGGGAGGTGGTAGTATGAAGCCTATTAATAAATCCTAATTCATTAAGGTAAACTGTGGACTGAGGCAGAGTTTCCAAGTCCCACCAAAGATGAAACTTCCATCTGGAAGCCTCCCTCAGGCTATACAACTAGATAGCCTATGACAACAACCTACATGACTTGCTTGACTTCTTGGGCCCCAGTTCGGTTTGGGTTTCTTGAACATTGTCTCCCCCTTACCCACCCCAGAAGTTCTGGCCAAGGGAGATTTTAGCAAACGTTACCCCTATGACCCCTTTGGATTAAAATTAAGCCTGTAGATCACTTTATTATATGCTATTTTGACAAACCTAGATTTTAACAAATAGGCCTCCTGCATCCATGTATAGTTGCTCAGTTTACTTCAGAAAATGCTCCATCACTTATTTCCCAGAGTGCCTCATCAGTTAGAAGTGTCACAGTAATTAACAGATTGATTTCAACAATGTATTTTTGAAAGTCAGACAATGCCACACATCCACCACATATAATTTCCTATGGTTAGAAGACAAAAATATACGTTATCAGGGAGAAGAATGAGCAGAAACTATGAAGGTTTAAATAGTGCCAAAAATAACAATCCTCCAAGTTCACATTTAATATAGATAAGTTACTCAGTCTACAGTAGTGCAGTGTGTTGAGGCTATTTATGCATAAATCACTTAGTTCAGCCTGGATCCAACACTGATAGGACATAATTGATCTTTAAAAGTTTCATGAAGGAATCACAGACTGTGAAATTAAAGGAGGGTTCTGTTGTTTAACTTTGCATTTCTATCAGCTGACAGGAATAGAACAGGCAATGGAAAGACACCTCTTTTCTTTGCGAGAAGAATATTGTACAGGTAGTATTGATCCATTAATTCAGAAGTGCTTGCATCCACAAAATCTGAGCTGTTTTTCCGGCCAAGGGCCGATGTAGGCCAGCATTCTTCTGGCCCACAGTGGCCAGTCAGGTACCCCCAGGAAGACTGGCTGTAAGGCATGAAAACAACACCCCTGCCATGTCATCTGTTTCCATTTTCTAGCATTCAGAAGTAGAGGGAGTGTTGCCTTCATGTTCCTCAAAGGCTATTTTCAACCTCATATATAGAATTGCATGAACAACCCACCCACTGATGAGATAATTCCTAATTACTGATATTGTGTGCAATAATTCCATGAATATTCAGTGGAAGAAAAGATAAAGAACTTTATTGGAAATAAAGAAAGGCCTCTCCAGGATCTTGTTTGAACATAACTACTACCTTCTAACATGTTATGTATTAAGTTCTGCATTAGCTTGAGTGCTGAACCAGGATTGTAAATACACCAATCAGAACTGCACAATGTTCTGGAGGGAAGCGCTCTGATTGGACTTTATTTGTAAATAGTGATTGGTTGTTAGCTGACTTGTGGGTGTGGCTACCTAAGCCCGGACTGTTTAAAAGAGAGCCTGTTGCTCTATGTTTTTGTCTCGTTCTTGATTTCTTCTGACTTGTGAATAAAGCTGTTATCACTGTTCACCTGCTGCCTTGAATCTCGTATTCAACAAACAACTAGTACAGAAAAGTGTGAAACTAAACTAAAGCAAATGCTTTACTTTTAAAAGGTTCTGTCAGATCAAGGGAACATCACTAAACTTGTTTTCCCATAATGTAATGTGGTAGTTATTCCTTTGTCCCTGCATAATGATGGTGTTCAGCATGAAGGACTAGGAAGGGAATACGGTCGGAGGTACCTATAAAGATGTAAGAGGAGGACCTCTTATATAACAAAAGAGTTATGTTCCTTTTTAGTGTCAGAACTGGCCAACCTTAAAATGTCGGGCTGTAGCCAAAAGTACAATATTGTAGGTACTTGCCAAAAGTGTGATGACATGAAGATGAGCAGTTGCCAACAACAAATGGCTTTCGACTAACTTGTAGTAACTTCTGCTACTGTATCAAACTGTTTGGGGCCATTGGTAATCCCTTTGAAGCAGGACCCATTTCTAATCTTACTGTAGTTTTCAAGACTCACTTGCAAAGTAACTCCATGCTCCTTTCCAGCATATAATGCAGGCATCTCACTTGAGTTAATACTGTAGAAGTTTACATTTTACTTTTCATATTCAGTGTTTACATGAGGTATTACTGAGCAACAGCTGTGCTTCTTAGCCATTTCACACATCATGCAGCATCATGTATGGCACCCAATGGTATCTTCAACCCTTCTGTCCCTTCAGAGAGCCCCCCTTTAAAGAAAATGTTATCTATTTAATCAGTAAGACATTTAAGGTTGACACATACAAAGATATTAAGGCATTTTTTTAAAATGCTGTTCTAATAATTTGAAGTCTGTATGTTTAATGGTATCAAGTACCAGTTGGTTGACCATGGCAGAATGGCCAGGTGTCATTATTGTTCATGCTGCACAATAATATTGTTTCTGTTGTTAGCTTTCTCCTTGTAGGAGCTGCTTCTTTATCTATTCTTTTAAACAGGAGTCAGCTGCAAGATACTTCTGGGTTTTGTTTGTTCCAGAATAATTTCTCAATAAGGACAGATGGTGTTTAAGGAGGCTAATGAGAAGAATGACTTGGCTTTGGCAAGCAGAGTTGGAAGGCACATCACAGCAGGGCTTATCAAAAGAGACTTGGAATAAGACAGGCATTTTCAATTACTGCTCAGGGTTGTGGCCCTTGTAATACCACATGCTCTGAGCTGTAATCACACACACCCTTCATCTGGAAACTTTAGCATGGAGGAGGCTGAGTTTTATTTTGTAAATATGTCTTGCCTTCATTGTTGGCACTGGCACATTTTCTGGCTGCTGTTGTGTCAACTGAAAGTTGGCTAAAATATCATAGGGTTTGATGGAGTGGGTTGATCGGTGCTTGTTTTTCTTCTTGATCATTCCCAGCACATTCTGCACCAGTCTCTAGAAAGGAACAATGATTGTGGATAGGAAGTCGGTGGTAGTGGTAGAAGAAAATAGTGCTGTAATATGCAAGGCCTATAGTGCAGCTTTATGAAGAAGATCTGAAGTTCACCCTACAGATGGACAGCTGAAGGAGTGGTAGTATAGCATAGCTAGATTAGGGACTGCCCATAATTTCAAGTTATGTCCTTGCTGTCTCCTGATTGACTCTTCTGGAGACTTCCTGCCCCTGCAGAGTTTCCTTCTTGTTGTTCTTCCTCTCACAGCAGTTAGGCTAGACAGTTAAGGTTCTTTCTCTCGGACAATGTCCAGTCAGCACGGCACAGCGACGGGCAGGGCTCAGAACGCTCTGAGACGCCCGACTCCTTTCAGCTCTGTTTGGGGTCTCCCAGCTTCTGGGAGAGCCCTGCCAGATCTCCCGTAGAGAGATCTGGAGCAGGGGGCTTTGCTGTGGCCCCTCCCATGACTGGCAAAAGTGGGGGGAGCCTACTTTGCGCCCCGAAGCAGGAGCGGTCTGCGAGAGAGAGCTGTTGCCTCCTGTTTTTTATCTTAATTTACATGGATTACAACTGCAGCTACAAGCAACATAAAAGAAAGCTTCAAATTTAAAAACTGTGAGTACATATCAAGTTTAAAGAGACTTAACAAAACGCCCCGATGTTCAGAGGTAGTTTGCCTTTGCCTGGAGTAAAATGAAAGCGGCCAGGATTGAATTAACTGTGGAGTGTAAATTTTTTTTTTGCCTTGGGGCAACATTGATTGTTCTCTTTGAAAGAGTTTGAGAACTCAATGGAAGGGTACTTAATTCCGAAACCTGAATGAGTCTAAGTGAATGGAGAGAGTGATTAAAATGGAGTTAACAAGGGGAGCCGACATGGAGGAAGAAATTTGTTGGTGGGAGAAATATCGGTAGAACTGTTTCTAAAGATCTTAAAGGAGGGAATACAAAAGGGTATAGAACAAGTGTTTGCAAATCTACATAACCCTGAACTAGAGACAGAGAGCATTGAAAATTTGGAACAAGGTATACAGAGTTCAGAGGAGATTTTGGTGTGGCAGCAAGAAAAGGAAGCTACAGAAATGTCATGTCTGCAGACCACAAGGCAAAACAAGAAGACAACTAAAATGAGTTATGCGAAGAGGGAAAAGACAAAAAGAAAGGTACAAAAATTTCTTCCCAAAAGGAAAAAAACTGGAAAAGGAAAAGACAAGAAAGATATGTATGGAAGGCTGCAAAGGACAAAATAGTGTGGAGGTATGACTTTTCAAAAACAATTGAGGAGAGATTGAAAAAGAACTATCACTCCTACAAAGGGAAAAATCATATAGACATGGTGCTACGAAAAAGGAAGTTACAGATTCACAGAAGGCAAATTAAAATATGTGGAAATTATGTTAATTTTTCTTTTCCCTCTGTTGAAAGTGTGTGAATTGACCTGATTAATGTACTGTCAGCTTATAGACTATAGCGGCAAATCTGAGGGGACATAAATTAAAGGGTGGTGGTAAAAAGGAGATAGCAAAATTATAGAAGGTAATTAAGCTGTATGCAAGAGGGTTAAATTAATATTAATTAAAGGTTGGAGTGGATAAATTAGGTAGAATCAAGATATATCCAAAAGGTAAAAGAGAGGGCAATGATGTGTATGTAACTTTTTTTCTTTGCTTCTTTTTGGGAGTGTGTAAACTGGAATGAACTGAGCTGATTAATATAGAAATGTTTATATAATTTCTGGTTTGTTTTTTTCCTCGTTCTTTCTTTGTTGAGGTTTTTCCTTCTGAAATTGTGGAATTAATGTGTTGTTAGTTTACAGATTATAGTGGTGAGTGTGAGAGGTTATAAATTAATGGGTGGTGGTGGAGATTGCAAAATGATAGAAGGCAATTAAGTGGTATGGAAGAGGGTTAAGTTAATTTTAAGTAAAGGTTGGAATGAATATTTAGGCATGTGATAGTAAATTGTGGGAAGAGGGTTAAGTAAATTTAAGCAAAGGTTGGAATGAATAATCAGGCAGGTGATAGTAAATTTTGGGGAATGTATGTTGTATAGAAAAATGATCAAGAATAGTGGTATAATTTACTAGAAATTAATGTATAGAAAATACTTAAGAAATGAATGTAGAAGACTGGAAGTTAGAGTACTCTCTTAAAGCAAAATTTATTAAAAATACTATTAAATTCGCTAAAGGACAACCCTGACTTGAACAGTTGGGAGGTAGACAAGGAAAATATTGAAACAACAACAACAACAACAACAAAAATAATATTAAATCAAAATAACATAAACACTCAAAACCTACGACTTACATTTATTATCTTAGAAACATGAAATCTATTGTATATTGAGTAGGATTTTTTTAGCATTTGTTTCAAGAGAACAATGTTGATTATGAGAATCTTAAAAATTATAACTAATGGAAGAAGTATGTACTCGATAATTACTCTATATAGTGATTAACTAGAAGAAAAATGTAATTATGCCTTTTTGACTTGTTGCTGTTTAGAAGATTTTTGTTGTATAGGTGTTAACTGGATGGATTGTTTATTTAAGAAATGTTATAGGTTTGTGCATTATAGTGAAAACTCAATAAAAATATTTAATAAAAAAGGTTCTTTCTTTCATATGTTCTATAACAGTTTGTTCTTCTTTAATAAACCTACATATTTCTCTCTAAACAGACAGTGCTCCACTTCCTTTGCAGATTTAAACTCTGCCAACAAGTAGGACACATGAGTTGCATAGACAGAGTATTGCTATTGTGCATGGAGTTGGAAATACTTCTGTAGCACAAACCTCTTTCGTGACTTTATAGACTGCAGCCTCTATAAATCACTCAGGGCAGTGTCAAATTCTTGCCTCAGGCAACTTTTTTACAGAATAGAATTGATCAAAATTTTCCCAGTAATGAATGAAAGACACCGTTTTCTTAAAATATCCTCTTTATAAGTTTATAATTTTATGAAGAATTCTTAAACAAAAAACAATCCCAATTAACTGTAAACAAAAACAGAGATGACAGAGCTAAATAAAAAACAATTCTTACAAAAGAAACTTTATTTTAACAAGTATGTCAAAACAATTAATAAACCACATTGTAACCAGAAAGTAATGAGATACAGGTTGTGGTCACATGCGTGAGATAAACCGGGGGAGAAGCGAGGCTCTTTCCTCTGGATGAAAATAAAGCATCATAGCCAGATCACACCTCCCCATCCTGAGGCTTCGTGTTCAGCCCGTCAGCAGCTGATCATATGCAGGGCGAAGCGTCCCAAAGTACCGTGGTGGGAAAAGAAGCAGCATGGCGCGATCACACTGTAAGCCAGAGGCGCTGCCTTTTACTATTGGGTAGCCCCATAGCAGGGGCACCCCACTTCTAACTAATCCAGAGACCCACAAAATTCAGGCCAAGGAAGGCACTCTTGGTACTGAAACACAGAGCTAGCCACAGCTCTGAAAAAGGGGCCATGATATGCACCTCTGACATGAGGTACTGTTGGCGATTGGATGGGGTGCACCTTACAAAGAATGGGAGGAATGTCTTTGTTGGAAGACTTGTAAACCTGATCAGGAGGTTTTTAAACTGAAGCCATCAAGGGTGGGAAGAAAAAGCCTGATGTTGTGCGGCATCCCAACACTAAGTTCAAGAAACAGTGTGACCAGAAATTAAATGAACAGGACAGATGTGAGTTCAGTAATTTTCAGGTAAATTCAAAGGTAAGAAAGGATGTCTGTAATTTGAAATGTCTGTATACTAATGCACAGAGTATGGGAAATAAACAGGATGAACTTGAACTTCAAATATTGGGAAGTAAGTATGATCAGAAAGGTATCACTGAGACTTGGTGGGATGAGTCTCATATATGGAGCACAGCGATTGAAGGATATACCTTGTTCAAACGGAACAGAATAAACAAAAAAGGAGGCCGGGTGGCACTATATGTCAAAAATGAATGCACTTGCACTGAAATTCAGGATTTCGAGAGTTGCCCTGTTGAAAGTGTGTGGGTAAGGATAGAGCGAGGGGGAAAAGAAAGGGATATTGTTGTGGGGGTATACTACAGACCTCCAAACCAACCAGAGGAACTGGATGATGAATTTGTACAACAGCTTGCTAAACCTTCACAGAGACAGAATGTAGTGATTATGGGAGTTTTCAACTATCCAGATATTTGCTGGAAATCTAACTCTGCTAGACATGGGGCATCCCGCAGATATTTGAATAGTCTTGTGGACAACTTCATCTCTCAGAAGGTGGAGGTGAGAACCAGAGGATCTGCTATCCTGGATTTAATCCCGACTAACAGGGAAGAACTGGTTGATGAAGTGAACGTTGTGGGATCCTTGGGAAATAGTGACCATGTCAGCTTGGAATTTGACATAGAGAAGGATGTGAAACCAGGACATTTGTTGTTGTTCAGTCACACAGTCGAGTCCAACTCTTCGTGACCCCATGGACCAGATCCCGCCAGGCCTTCCTGTCTTCCAACGTCCTCTGAAGTTTGCTCAATTTCATGTTCGTTGCATCTATTTATTTATTTTTTAAACCCCCGAAGGGGTATTTTTATTGTTTTTCAATAGACTACAAAACTACAAAAAAAAATGGGAAGGGACTACATCTATGGATAAAGTAAAGATACCCACACTAACTAAAAACCCAAGAGTGAGAGATCATATCCCAGTTAAACTAAATGTTAGTATTACATTTGTTAATAAGACAATATACTTGTAGAGTTCTTGCTTTGCACTGCTTCTATGTTAGTAAATTAGTTATCTTGAGAAGACTTTCTGAGCATCTTCATTTCTTCAAAGAGCAATTTTCAGAGTCCTTCTGCCCTTACTTTGGCTTTCTGTCTCTAAAGTCATACACAGTTTTCGTCGCACCCATAGCCGCTTCAGCCGCAGAGTCCTTGTCCGATCCAGAGGTTGCTGAGTCACTTGACTTGGTTTCTTCGTCCTTAGATTCTTCCCCCATTCCCAGCTGGCGTCTCAAGAATTCCTTGGCTTTAAAAATGGAATCAATCTTCTCTCTTTTATCATTGATTTTAAAGATGACACCTTCGGGGATCCTCCACCTGTACTGAATTCCGTTGGTATGAAGAAAAGAAATTAAATCCTTGTAGGTTTTCCTTTTTTGACGAATTTCAAATGGAATGTCCTTTAAAGTCTTAATAATTGTATTTCCCAGTTTCAGTGGGGTTACTGAAGTTGCTTTTAATATGGCATCTCTGGTCTGTCTTCTTGCAAATCTTACCACAATCTCTCCAGGCAGGCTATTTTTTTTTAATATAATGGGATATAATATAGTGGGATATAATGCCATAGAATCTACCCTCCAAAGTAGTTATTTTCTCTAGGGGAATGGGTCTCTGTAGTCTGGTGATTGATTGTAATATCGAGAGATCTTCAGGCCCCATTTGAAGGTTGGCAACCTTAGTGTGTAGTTGATTTTATTAATTGTTTGTATGGTAGAAGCTTTTGCACTAATGTTGACCAAGGTAGCATCATGAAAAACAAATAGTATAATTAAATCCAGAAACAGCGTTCTCTAAACCATATTCTAAAGGCTGCAGATGGGAAAAGCATTTGCCTATCTAACCCCAAAGTCTTGGGGACCAGCAAAATTCTGGAATGCTTTGTAAACAGCGGCTCCATAACAAGAGGTTCCGTAAGAGCTCTGCTCTTGAACAAGCAGTGCTTCTAATAGTCACCAGTCTTCCTACTTTACCAGGTCCAGCTCAGCTAGACTAGGAAATCCTCATATTTAGATAAGGAAGTGGCATAGCCTGGACAATTCATCAAGAAAAGATAAACTAACTGCAGTATAAAAGTGCTAGCAGGAAGGGAAGCTGTTGTCAATGCAGCTGAGAAATAATGTGGTGTCATTATACAGACAGATGCTAGAGAGATGGAAGTTTAAAAGGCTATCTCTGGCCTTAGGTGTTTGTTTTTGTGCTGTTAAATACAGGGCCTCTTCTTTTAGTGCTTGCTGTGAGAGATAATAAAAATATCTATTAAAAACAGCAGTTAAGAACAGCCACTATAGTACGGGGGGGGGGTTTTCTGGTCATCTTCTCTAGGAATCTACAGAGGTTATCTTTATATTATTTATCATTTGTCAGTGTTAGTCTTCCTCTACCTGTTCTCTGTCACAATATTCATATGAGTTTGTATACTTTGGCTTCCTGTACAAGTACTTAATACATGTATATGTGTGCATTAGGGATGGGTGCTCAGACAATCTGGTCCAAATACATACCCTCAAAATTATTTATCTGTAATTTTTTTGAATATATTTGGGATCTGAATCGATATTGGGGAATCTCAGCAATACTGGTATACTGATCCTGAATATTCCTGGAAATATTCTGGAATATCCAAAGCCAGCATTTTAAAGCTCTGAATTGGGGGGGGGGGCCCTTTTGCAGGTTTTCTGGGCAATAGAAGGGAGAGCAGAAGGAGGCAAATGGATCACATATTAGGGAGAGCTTGCCAGGTTCAGATCTATGACCTTCTGTGTAGAGACCAGGCAAAGGGTAGATGACCTATGTTTTGAGGGGTCTACCTCATTCTCTGATAAGAGGGACAAGATTTTTACCCAAATTATGAAGAATAGGCAGACACAAATTTGCTCAACATCACACCATCTGGTCTGCCTCAGTTTAGGCAGAGGTCATACTGATGCCAACATTGGCAGCCCTATAGCAGAGAGCAGAGATACCCCTCCCAACCCTGCCAGCAGTATCCTGCGATGAAACCATGGAGGCATGTGGTCCCAACTGGGCAGGTAGCCCCATGGTGGAGTACCATGCCTCCTGCTGCTAGAGGAGTGAGATCTGAATGACTGATGGGAGTCTGGCAGACCAAGGATCTCAACTTTGTCGTCTGACGGCAAGGGAGTTGGAGACTGTGGGGTCCTCTGGGCTTGACGTTAAAGGTCTTCGACACTGTGTTGAGTGTGAGTGTCTCAACATCAATGCACTAGGTGGCACTGCTGGCTGTTCCTTCGACATCGAAGCTGCGTTGATGTCGACAGAGCCGAAAACTGTGGCTGATGTCAACACGGAGCCCACTTGCACTGGTGGGGATGGCGTCTGTGCCCCAGTGGCTGTGGAAGATGCTGTAGGGGCATTATTTTTATCTGGCTTAGCCTTTTTAGCAGGCGGTTGAGCTGAAGCGGATTGTTTCTGAGGCATCCCTGCTGAGCTTTCTTTCAGCTTATGGGAATCTTTAGAGCCCTTAGAGGAGGTCTTCCCTGGACTGAAGGGGAGGGTTTGTCAGCTGGGGCCGACAAGGATTGCTCCCATAGGGCTGCCTTAAGTCTCAGTGCCCTGTCCTGTTTTGTTCTCGGGGTCAATAAACTACAGACCTGACAGGACGTGGTGTTATGGCCCTCTCCATGCATATCAGGCATTTGAGGTGATCATCTGTCGCAGCCATCTTCGTGCCACAAGCCTGGCACTTTTTAAAAAGAGCCATACCGACTCCAGTTAGTTATTTAAAAAGATTTCTGAAGGTTTTGGAAATTGACAGGAACAATTTTAATATCTGAGGTAAGTGGAATAGCTCTTGATATGTCCTTTCCTCATGGCGACAGAAGAAAGACTGAGGGAAAGGTGCCTCCCCCTCCCCTCGTCACGTGACTAAAAAGGCGGGAAAGATTTCTCAACTCTCCTCTACGAGGGAAGGGGGACTCAATACTCTTTAGAATAGTTGGAAGCTCTTGGAATGTTCTTCCGCGGCAGCCCTGCCTCCAGGCAGTCCCGTGTGAGACTGCACAGAAGACACAACGATGAACTCATGTATTATTGACAACACTGTCTGAAATAAGGTCCAAGAAACAAATGTAAGAATATTCATGACGAGAATCAGTTTGTCTCATGGCCTTGGGCTTCTTGGCCTACCTATTTCACTATAGGGCTGTGAGTAGAGTTGCCAGCTCTGCCTTGGGAAGTGTCTAGAAATTTGGAGGTGGTGCTTGGAGGGCTGAGTTTGGGGAAGGGATGAAGCTCAGTGGGGATGTGATGCTATACAATCTGCCCTTCAAAGCTGCCATTTCCTCCAGGGGAACTGATCTCTGCCATCTGGAGTTCAGTTGTAATTCTGGGAGAACTCCAGTCCCTACCTAGAGGCTGGCAACCCTAGTACATTTTCTTCAGTCCTTTAGTACTAAACAGGAAGTCCAGGAAGAAAGTCAGAAAGTCCCCTGAAAAGGAAGTATGATGTAAGTACACTTACCTATCGCACTACACATTCCAGGTCTTGTTCTAGACCCCATGAGACTTCCCCAGAGCTACAGGGGAATCCTGTGCAGCCAGAACCTCTCCAGATTGATGATGCTCCAGAAGACCACTCGGATGCTGAGTCGGAAGGCACTTCACTACCTTCCCCAGATGATGTGGTTGGTGATCCTACCCCTGTGTCACCATGTTTTCCTTATGACAGACAATATCTGCTGTTTTGGAGAAGCCTTATTGTGAAGCCCCTCCATTCAACCCTATGACAATCAACAGAAATAGAACCTTATACAGCTTTTACAGAGAGATCAATGCTTTTTTTGTCACAAAAGAAAAAATCGTACTCAACAGAATTATAAATGGGGGATGAGGTTAGTCTCCAACTATATGTGAGGGACAAGAGATAATCTCATTCCAAAAAGATTAGGACGGAATTTCATTTTCTCCATTCTTTTCAAGCCACTTCCACTTATATTGTTTGGTCTAATTTAACCTGTCATTTTCACAACCGTCCTGACTCTTTATCCTTTCTTTCTCTGTTATTTCTCTTTCTTTTGTTCCTGTCTATGTTTTTCTCTATTCATGCTTATTTCCCTGTCCTTCTTTTTTAGTCTCTTTTGGTTACAAAAAGTTTGGGGGCATGGGAGTGGCAATTTGTTAACTGCTTGTGCAGTAGGGATTATTTTTTTTTAGTGTAAACCCTGGTGAAGATGTTCCTGGATAGTCATCCATTATTAGTTAGTGTGTGGATTTATTTTCTTTTTGGTTCTGTAAATCCTGCTGTTTGATAAATGTGATAAGATCAGGAGGGCCAGTCTTGTTGTCCTGCTTTCTTGGCACAACCTTATGTGTGTCCTTCTGGCAGCTACTTTCTTTTCCTGCTTTTCTGTGTTTTCTCTTTTGTGTCACTGAAGGAAGACAATAATCTATTGGAGTCTCTGAACTTTTCAGTATCATCCTATGTGTATCTCTACCACAGTGAAAATACAGAACTGGTGTTCCTCCTGAATGTATTGTCATTATGTTTTATGTACTGCCATGACTGCTGCTATTTCTGTCAACATTTGCTAACTTGGGGATGTGGTGGAGCTATCGAAGATGGTGGTCGCATAATTGCACAGCTCCCGATCCTGAAGTATTCCCTCATTTTTAAAAACCACTTTACCTACCTATGAGCTTATAAAAAGCATTGCCTGGCATGGGGAAAACAGACCCGATTAAAAATAAAGTGGTTTCTGGTACTTCCCGCTCTATCGAGAGCCAGTTTGGTGTAGTGGTTAAGTGTGCGGACTCTAATCTGGGAGAACCGGGTTTGATTCCCCACTCCTCCACTTGCACCTGCTGATGTGACCTTGGGTCAGTTACAAGCTCTGGCACAGCTGTCCTTGAAAAAGAGCAGTTTGTGTCAGAGTTCTCTCAGCCCCACCCATCTCACAGGGTGTCTGTTGTGGGGAGGGGAAGGGAAAGGAGTTTGTAAGCCGCTCTGAGACTCCAAGTGAAGGGCGGGGTATAAATCCAATCTCTTCTCTTCTTCTATTAAAGATCACTTTGGAGCCAAAATAAATTGAGGCCTGCAAGCCCTGAAGGAGCCCCAAATGGTGGCAACCTCAAAATCAATGGAGTTCGCGCCGCAGCAGACTTCGGATCCAGCGATTTTAGAATACTTAAAAAATATGGAGGCAAGCCTGATCGATTGCATTTCCATGCTTACAATGCATGTAGAAGACATCAAGCTCTCAGTAGCCCAGGCCGTGGAGAAGGCTGAATTGGCGCTGGAGAACAGCTTGGAAAATCAGGCAAATATAAAACTTATATGTGAACATGTGGCAGGTGTGAATGATCATTTAGTGGCAGTAGAAACGGAGCAAAAATCAATTAATTTGAAATTTCGTGGATTTCCTGAATAGGCAGAAGGTACAGCAGATTTAATCTCCTTCATTTCCTCATTTATTGCCCAGGCTCTTAAGGTTGAAGAGGGTGTGTATCCAATTATTACTAATGCAACCAGACTGGGTTCAAAAAGGAATGCTAAAAAGAACATTCCTAGGGACATAATTGCAACAATACTCGACATAAGAGTGAGGAAAAGAATTCTATGAGGCACAGAATGCTGAAACTTTTGTATATAATGGAGAACGCATTGCCATTTTCCCTGATGTGCCAAGGGAAGCCCTGCTGATATGAAGGAAGCTGAAAGCCACCACTAAGCAGCTGCAGGAACTGAATCAGAAATACAAATGGTTGCCATCTGGTAAACTGTATGTATATAATCAAGGCCTGCATCTTTATGCCCATGACAAGGACTCTGGGGAAAAACTTTTACAAGTTTTACACACAGAAACCCCGATGGAGCATGAAGAAAACAGAAGATCATTTAAGCGAAGAAATTTATTTCCATTATCGCCACTGAAATCCAGCAAACTCCCACTGTATTCTGGAAGTAGATAAGTGATATAGGAGTCTGCTTGCAAGCTTAATTGTTAAATGCAATTGTTTTTTGAATGCATATTGTTAAATATTGTTTAATTGTATGACGGGTAGTTTATATGACTGGAAAATTGACTGGTGGGGGGGAAAGGGGGGAGCTGCAACAGTTGGTTCACACTTTCTTACAAGGAAACAGGAGACAGCACTGAGCTATCTATCCAGCTTGTTAGGAGCTGGCTCCTGGATTTCCTTTACCATAGTTAATCATGTTTAGTTTTAGACTGTAGGTTCTAAGTTGGGTTTAAGTGGGAGGGTGGGGGGGTTTTGTATAGTTTGTTTAAGGTAACTGTTGAAGTACATAAGCTAGACAAAGCAGTTAGAAGGCTCTTTAGGACAACTTGAGTAAGGTAGGCAATTTGTGTTGTAGTTAAAATGGAAGTATATACAGTGCGCACGATTAATGTTCGTGGGTTGAATAATTGTGTTAAAAGATGGAAAATTACATCTGTACTTTTAAAAGACAGGCCTGATATCATCATGATGCAAGAAACACATTTGAAAAAAGAAGACCAGGTAGTATTAAAAACTTATTGGTATAACCAACAGTTTCAAGCATACGGCACATCTAAGGCTAGAGGTGTTGCCATTTTACTTGCAAATACTGTGAAATTTGAATGTAAGGACCAAATGTCAGATTCCCTGGGAAGATATGTGTTTGTGAAAGGCATGTTGGATGGGGAAGAAACCACTTTAGTTTCTTTATATGCACCTAATGCTCAACAAATTCAATTCCTAGAGGATGCTCTATTGAGGCTAAAAAATTTTCAGGAGGGAATGGTTCTAATAGATGGGGACTGTAATATGTTGACAAGTATTTAGATAAGTTGCACTCTAAGATATCAAGGTACAACCAGAGGAGTAGGTACACTGAATAGGGATTTTTTTTGAGAAATATCACTTAATTGATATATGGAGATGTCATCACAGGACTGAGAGAGATTATACTTTTTTCACCTAGATTTCACACTTGCACCCTTATTTATTTATTTATTTCACTTTTACCCCGCCCTCCCCGCCAGGCGAACTCAGGGCGGCTTCCAAAAACTAATAAGCAGTATACATTTTACAGTAATAGAATAAAATAAATTTAAAAACATAGACAAGTCAATATAAAACATTCATTCCATGGTGATAAAAATAAAGTGCAGTTTAGGGACACATTCAGCGGTGCCACCGCGCTAGGTTGTGTTGGATCAGAGTTCACACAGGGCACTGCCGGTAGGACAGTATATATTGATTATATACTGATTTCACATACCCTATGCAATAAAGTCAAGGAGTCAAATACAGGACCATTCAGATGGACAGATCACGCTATTGTAGAATGTAGTTTGAGAAAAGCTAACTCATAAAACCAAGACAAAATATGGAGGTTAAATAATTCAATTTTATGGAGCACAGTACACAGAGAAGAAATTGCAGCAATCAATGAGTATCTCTCCCTTATTATAATTGAATAGCAACGTTCTATATCGCAACGTTCTAAATTTGGCCCCTTTAGTGTTAGGCCAGTGGGACTGCCACTTACCATATCTGCCGACCAATAAGAAGCCGAAGCCCGGTCCCACCCACCCCACCCCACCCCACCCAGCATTTCAAGGTCTTTTGCATATGGAAGCTGATTGGACTTCACTGCATTCCACGTCACTGCATGCCCCATCTCAAACTTACCCCCCTCCCCGCAAGGCAGTTGGAATGTCAGTTGCATATGGAACCTTCAAGGTCTTTTACATATGGAAGCTGATTGGACTTCACTCCATTCCACACCTCATACTCCCCCCCCGCAAGGCAGTTGGAATGTCTGGTGGTGTGTAGGTCCCAGGATCATGTTTTAAAAGCTGCCTGGGGGATTATGGACCATTCACACACTTTCAACCTTAACATACCTCATAGGGGGAGAGGAGAATGATGACAGCTGCTTTGGTTCCCACTGCAGGGAAAGACTGCCCTTTCTCTAGGCAGAGGCTGGGGGGGGGACATAGGGTTGCCAACTCCAGGTTGGAAAATTCCAGGATATTTTAGGGATGAAGCCTGCTGAGGGTGGGGTCTGAGGAGGAGGAAGAGGAGGAAGAGGGGGACCTCAGACAGATACAATGCCATACTCCCCACCCTCCAAACAAGCTGTTGCCAGTCTCCAGGTGACAGCTGGAGAGCTCTTAACGCTCTGGTGGTAATTCAAAGTGCTGCAATTTATCGACAGAGTAGTGTTTTGGAAAATCTTTAGGAATTGTTTGGTGCATTTACGATGGGGCACCCACCCAGAGCCTCTGGCATTTTCTCACTCTGCTGGCATCA
>NW_015174324.1:7812-24422 GCF_001447785.1 Gekko japonicus | reverse complement strand
AGGTGAGGGCTGGAGACCACTCAAAATTACAATTGCTCTGCAGAAGGGAGGGCGGAAGTCAGCTGAAGTCAAAGGGGCAGATAATGGTAGGTTGATGGTTAGTTGGGAAGGAGATGGGGTTGTCAATTCCAGGCTGGCAAATTCCTGGGGATTTGAGGGGTGGAGCCTGGAGAGGGTGGGGTTTGCAGAGGGGTGAGACCTCAGACAGGTAGAATGCCATAGACTACACCCTCCAAACCAGCCATTTCGTCCTGGGTAACAATTGTTGCCAATTTCCAGGTGAGGGCTACAGATCACTCAAAATTACAACTGCTGTTCAGGGAGCAGAGATCAGTTCCTCTGGAGAAAACAGTGGACTCTGTCATTATACCCTGCTGAGGTCACCACAGCAAATTGACACTTTTTGCCCAAAGCCAGAGCACTCCCCCAAAGCCTCTTTCTAGATCCCATTGTATTTATTTCCACAACGGGCTTTACTGCTAGTTTTGACATAAATGACACCGGAGAAGTACGAGATGGAATCCTTTGGGATGCATTTAAGGCCGTCATGCTGGGGAAACTGATTTCCATGACTTCATATCTGAAAAAAACACAGAGGAAAGAATATGAAGCATTACTGGAAAAAATAAAAAATTTAGGATCATTGCATAAAAAAAACTGTAGTAAGAAAATACCCTGTTTCTACCTTTCAAAGAACTGAGAGACTGACAAGATAGTCGTGTTATTTCTGTGGAGATCTGTTTCCCATTTGATCAAGTTAAGATCAGTAAGGGTGAGCAAAAGGCTTTTGTGAGCTAAAACAAAAGTTAAACCCTACTTTTATGTGTCCTCTTCTTTTTTCTTCCAGAGGATTAATTTTCTTTTGTAGTACAAAGGGCCCACAGTGCTGACAGCTAAAAAAGAACCCCTGAATCCCTATGGTGTGATGTGCCAGAGTTTAAGAGGTCTAGTATTGGAATGAAAGTATTTTTTTAAGAGAAAAGGCCTTCATGAGAATTCTTCTCATTGAGTAAATTAGTGTGAGGTATGTCCAGATCATAACTCTGCTTCACTGTGGGTTTTTACATGTTGTTTTATTCTTTCTTGTTCATTGGTCTTTGTAGATTCTTATGTATTTGGCTTCTATAATCCATGGACTTCCTCCTCTTTGGGTTGTGGACTTTTTCGTTAAAAATAAATGAGAGCACAGAGGGATATATACACCTACTCAGATGCAAGAATAGCAGGTGTTCATAAAACAGGGTGGCATGTTTCTATCTAATGAGGTTACACACTTAGAAAAAACCCTACTGCCATTTCAAAATAAAAACAGTGTTTCAGGAGTATGCATGAGACGGAGAAAGCATACACAGATATCTGTTTCAAATGTTCCAACAAACCAATGTTGCTTGCAAATCAGTTCCTTTTCCCATGATAATCTGTTGTATAATGGGTGTAGAGGCATCAAAATGTCCCTACTAAATATGATGTTCATGGGACTATTAAGAGCGTGGCCACAGCCCCAAAACCCTCACCCCAGGGGACCCCCTTTTTCTGTATAGTGTGTATCCCCTTTATTCACACATGTACACCTGAATGTGAGCCTAGAAAAAATAGAAGGAGCCTGAATTCAACTTGTATCAAAAGGCAGTGAATCATGTCAAAGGAGGAAAAGAATGCAAGGTAGTTTCTCTGTGTCCCCAGAACAGCTTTGTGTTCCACTGATAACAACTTGCTGGTGATCCCTAGCCCCAAGAATGTCCTGCTGTCCTGGCCCCAACCTGGTGGAACTCTCTGCTATTCTTGTTCATCTGCTTTTAGGCAACCTAGCACCAAGGCTCCTTGCTCGTCACCATCTTGCTCCTGGTTTTGCTTCAGCAAGATAGCTACTTCATGTGCCTTCTAACTATACCCTAAACAATATGAATTAATGTTCATGTTCCTTGTTTGCTGACTGTGACATGAATTAGACTTGCATGTGTTGAATAGCCATCAAACACCACCTCATTTCCATCCCAGTGGTGCACATGCTTTTGCCCCAGAACAATGGCAGAAAGATTTTGCAACTCAGGGTTTCCAGCTCTGAGTTGGGAACTTTTTATAGATCTGTTGGTGGGATCTTGGTACAGTGGAGTTTGGGGATGAGAGGGTGCCTAGAGGGGGAAGAGGCAACAGCCAATTGTCATCCAATTGTGGCTGGATCCAACTCCCGCTGAGAGTTACCTACCTGCTACCAAGGATCATAGCTGAGACCAAACAGGTACAACCAGGCATCCTTCACCATATTTGGACTCAGCACTTTCAAACAGACATTGTTTGAAATTGCTGTAAATTTGGAGCTGATCACAAGAGAAATAAAAGCAGAATAACTGTGCTGTATAAAATAGTTCTGAAAACTGTGGTTCCTGTACCTTTTGAGGACTATTCCCTGTTTTTGCTGGGCCTGGATAATATGAGCTCTGTGCATGCTCTGAGAAAGGTGCAGGCCTGCAATATCTTTGGTCTACTGTACAAAATAGTGTACGAAAATAGGAGTACGACAAGGATGTATATTGTCACCTTGCTTATTTAATATATATGCAGAGTACATCATGCGAAATGCTGGCCTGGATGAATCACAAGCAGGAATTAAGATTGCTGGGGAAAAGATCAACAACCTCAGATATGCAGACGATACCACTCTAATGGCAGAAAGTGAAGAGGACCTAAAGAGCCTCTTGCTCAGGGTAAAAGAGGAGAGCGCAAAAGTGGGCTTGAAGCTCAACATCAAAAAAACTAAGATCATGGCATCCGGTCCCATCACTCCTTTGCAAATAGAAGGGGAAGTTGTGGAAGTAGTGACAGACTTCACGTTCCTGGGATCCCAGATCATCGCAGACTGTGACTGCAGCCATGAAATTAAAAGACGCCTGCTCCTTGGGAGGAAAGCAATGGCGAACCTAAACAGCATGATAAAAAGTAGAGACATCACCCTGCCAACAAAAGTCCACATGGTCAAAGCAATGGTATTCCCAGTAGCCATGTATGGCTGCGAGAGTTGGACTATAAGGAAGGTCGAGCGCTGAAGAATAGATTCTTTTGAACTATGGTGCTGGAGAAGACTCTTGAGAGTCCCTTGGACTGCAAGAAGATCAAATCAGTCAATCCTAAAAGAAATCAACCCTGACTGTTCCCTGGAAGGCCAGATAATGAAACTGAAGCTCAAATACTTTGGCCACCAAATGAGAAGGGAGCACTCACTGGAGAAGACCCTGATGCTGGGAAAGATTGAAGGTCAAAGAAGACGGGGACGGCAAAGGATGAGATGGTTAGACAGTGTCGTAGATGCAATGAACATGAAATTGAGCAAACTTCAGAGGACGGCGGAAGACAGGAGGGCCTGGCGGGAGCTGGTCCATGGGGTCGCGAAGAGTCAGACTCGACTGTGCGACTGAACAACACAAAATAGTAGAGATCCTATGTTGTAAAGCCTATACTTAATATTGATTTTGGAAGATAATGGTATAAGGGTGAATTATGGTAAGGACTTGGAGTCCACTTAGAGGCTCCAGTACAAATCAGAGAAAGAAGGAAGATCCAGCAAGATTTAAGAAATTACAAGGGCAGGAGGAGGAATCTATGAAGAGGGACTGCCAGTCCTATGAGGACTGTACTCTGATTAGCATGGGTCTATGAGAGGAAAATATGGTTGTGGCATCATTTTAATATAATAGTGAGGCTTGTTCTGGTTTCATGGTTATGACTGAGTATTCTTTTGTGACAAGGATTACTATTTAATGGATCACGAGGGTTTTCATGAATGGAAGCTAATGGTTATGAGATTGAGAATTTCTTCCTGTTCCCTTGGTGATGTGATCTTAGAATTATTGTCAGAAAAAACCAGTGAAGCCTTGCTTTATTTGTGTTTATATGTCCAGGGATCATATCACGTAACAGAGAAATAATTCCAAGATGTACCTCCCTGTAGAGTGGACAGCTAAAGAACATATGTTGCCATTCAAGCCTATCAATGTGTTTTTATGGACTGTATGGACTGTGCAAAGGGACTGTACAACATGGTGACCTAAAAATACCTGTTGAGACTGCACACCTGAAAGAGGGACACCTTCCTTTAGCATTGCTGCTCCAGTGGTATTCCAGAGTTACCAGCCATCTTGCCTGCTGTGAGATGAAGTAGTTCCATAAGCCTGCACAAAGCCTTAGACACCATGCCATGGAAAATATGAGTACAGAGAACTCCAGACGACATTAGGAGTTTCTTCCAGCACATGTAGGCAACCCCTTCCCCCCTCCTCCAGACCTGCAAAGCTGCACGTAGCTCAGAGACTCTATTCATGGTTGCTTAGCAACTAATCACTCACCCATCAGCAAGCCCGGCTAGGGCCATCAAGAGACAATAGCCTTAGCCTGAGGACTCATCTCACCTGCATCCAGGTGCCAGCCTCCAGTCTAAGCTTCTAGATCTCAATATTGACCACTCCTCAGTCCCCCTCCCCTCTTCCTGCCAGCCAATAGCATGTTTTTGGGATGGACTAGTAGGAGGTGGGCCAAGACATGTGACCAGCCTGGCACGACCCCCCAAGCCCCCCCTTAAAAGGTCACGCAGCCATGTGTTCGCTCTCTTGCTCTCTCTCTTCCCCCTCAACAACCTCTATATTCTATACCTCTTGATCTTGTGGCCACCTGGTCACCCCACCTTGCCTCAAGACTCTGTGCTGCTGCTAGAGTCTCCACGTGCTTTCTGCTGGTTCAGTCCGCACGCTTCCTTTTCCTAGCATAATCCCCATTTTCCCAGTATTCCCTTATTTTTCCATTTGGAAGACTTCATCTCTTCAGATCAGATAACGTATAGCCAAACCAACGAATCTCCTGCTAATGCAGAAGTGCTATCCCAATCTCTCTAAGTTTCTTAGCCCTGTATAATTGTGTGTTTGTTTGTATATTTTTGAAGGTGTATAAAATACAGTAAAAGACATTGATTAAAACTAACATCAGCCTGCATGTCTGTTACTGGTGACTATTGGAAAGGTGGAACCTCTGTACACAATGGTGTTCGCTCCCTAATTTGCCTATTGTCAATTTTATTGATCATAATTCCCCAATATTAAATAAGAAATTAAGGCAATTTGGCTAACACATGTGTTCTACAGACTCAACCACCCCTTTCTGGGTAGGGAATTTTATTATATCTACCCTCAACAACCGCAGAAGGGAGAGCAGAACAACTAGCTAGCGTAAATGCCCTTCTGAAACTATTTGCTTCCACAGAGGCCATATATGTTGCCGGTTCAATAGTGCTTTTGACATTTAGCAGCACCCCTTGTTTTAATGTTTGATGTTCACCACCTTGGGGACCCTCTTTTGATGGAAAGGAGGCATAGAAATGTTTTATATAAATAAACTTGGGGAGTTATAGGGCCACCATGTCCCTATGTTTGATAAGAGATGGGACTGCACCTCCCATTTTTCAGGAACTTCTTGGGATCCTTTCTTCAGAAACCAGAGAATCCCCTATTCCCTCTCTTTCTGATTAATTTGCATGTATTCATTCAGGTAAATCTGTCTTAGTTTTACTTGGGTGTGCATGAATAGTCAATGGTCATCCCCACAAGGACCATGCTAGAAACTGATTTCCTCATAGTAAGAGGAATTCATTTCCTGAAAAAAAGCATCCAGTTAGTTTGTCTTTACCCTCCTAAACCACAGTGGAGCATTCATTTCCGTGCATCCCCTTGGAGATGATTATGTGTTTGCCAGCAGCAGTGACATGCCATCTGTCCATCTCAGTGACTGCCATCCCAAGTACAGAGTCATGACACCAACAGCTAAATGATCACTGGTGTCCCACCATTTTGCCACATGCTTTTGTTTATTGTTTAATTATTGATGAATAATCTCTTTAAAATATTGTTGAGTTCTGGCAAGGACCATGGATCACAATGAGCAGGCTGTCTTGAAAACCCAGAAAAGGGGATGTTCATGACGAGTAAATGGCTAACAAATGGTGTATTGGAGGATGAGGGAGACTAAAGTTTATTTCATCTTGGTGTGCAATAACTACACTGTTTTACTCAGTTGTTGGAGGACACTGTGACACCTATGCAGTGAGAGTGATGGATTCATCACATGATCTGTGGGAATCAAGTAATTTCCACCATGGATGTTGCTGAACAACTGTAGAGGTCAACTAGGGCTAAGTCTAAAATGGTCTTTGTCCCACCTGCTGTTCCTATATTTATTTGAATTATCATATATGAAGTCTCTCTGGCTGGAGGGGTATGAACCACCTCACCACCCATGACCTCAACTTTAGGAATGTGCGACAAAATAGATTTTATTTTTTTCCTTTTTAAGCACAGGATTCCTTAGTTCTTATCCAGAGATCACAGCAGATACGGAGCAGAACTCCCTTTCCCTAGATCCTGTAGAGTTTGTTGTGGATTATATGTTTTGATGAGAATGCAGGATTCAGGTGTAGCAAACACACTTAATTTTATTACTTTGTTTAGTGTGACATTTAATGCCTTCCCACTTTAGTATGGCAGATAACACAAGTTACCAGAACTGAGAGACACTGTGCTAAATGGTTATAAAGTATGTGGTTTAAGAGTCTCAGACTTAGAACCAGCAGGTGGAGACCCACAAGAAACGTTCAGGAGTGGTTATCCCATTCCCCCCACCTTTGCTTTCTCCCCTCTCCACCTACTTTACTTAGGCTGTGGTCACATAGTCATTTTGATCGGGTTTCACAACTGTTCCCTATTGCATTTAAGAGGGTTGATCAGACAGCCAGTTCTGTCTCCCGTATCAAAGCAGATTCACCCCTGAAATCCTCCTGGTTTTCTAGCACATTTTCTGACACCGGGAAAATTGAGTACTTTCCTACTACTTGTGCTGTGAATCTGCAATTTCTCCTATCTGGACAGCCATCTCTCACAATGAGTGCAATTAGGTCAACTGTATGTCCTTCCTATGGTAGTTCCCCCCCTTTACCATTGTGCGCATGACCAATCCTGTGCTGAATATATTAAATGCATGAACGCTCAAGCGCATATAGACCAGCGCTCAATTGCACGTTGGTAATTCATATTGTTCACTGTTTGGGGGAAAAACGCTGCATCCAAGTGGGAGCCATGATTTGCACATGTGCATGCACATGTGAACATGCACAAATATATATATTTTTAAATTGCACTGTGCCACTTGGGCGGGGAGGCTGTCTGGACGGTGCCTGGAGCCTTGTCACACAATGGAAGTGATTGGGCAAGGGATGTGTGATTATCCGAACCCTCTAAAAATATCCCTGATCAAATCTACAGCGGGAACAAATTGCGGTAAGCTTGCCGTGTGACCACACCCTTATACTCCTCCTCTGTCCTACCACCCCTTTTCTTATTCTCTCTCTTCTCTATGCCTGTCACTTCTTCTATCTTTCTGACCCCCACCATATCACTCTCTTTCCATCCCATCACTTTTTGTCTCTCTGCCCCCAAATCCATCACTCTCTCTTTCTGCCCCTTATCACTCTCCTGATCTCCTGCCTGCTTCCTCACCCCTACAGCATCAGTGGTGGTAGAGGCTCTGCAGGGAACACAACAGATCTCCAAACTACAGAGATCAGTTCTCCCCTGAAGCAGCTATTTTCTCCAGGGAAAATGATCTTTGTCATCTGGAGATCAGTTGTAATTTCATGTGATCTCCAGCCTTCACCTGGAGGTTGGGAATGCTAATTCCCCTGGAGGAAATGGCTGCTTTGGAAGGTGGAATTATACCTGACTGAGGCCCCTCCCCTCCTCAAACTCCATCCCCAGGCTGCACCCCTCAAATCTCCAGGAATTTCCCAACTTGGAGTTGGCATTCTGTGTCCTTCCCACCCAACAGCCAACCTGCCTTTATCTGCCCCTCTGTCTTCGGGTTTCTGTCCCCCCCTCCCCGCAGCCTCTACCTAGGAAAATTACGGTCTTTCTCCACAATGGAGACCAAAGCAGCTTAAATTATTCTCTTGTCCTTTTTATCTGTGCAACAACCCTGTGAGGTAGGTTAAGCTAAAAGTATGTGACTGGTCCAAAATCACCCAGTCAGCTTCCACAGCAAGATGGGGATCTGAACCTGGGTCTCTCAAGCTACACCACACTGGCTTTCATAGAGTGGCTGCTGTTGAACAGTAGCAAGCAGCCAGGCCTAGTTGACTCATCCAAGTCAGGTGGTATCAAGTCATCTAGAGGCTGCTTCCAGGTCTATAGTTGCCAACCTCCAGGTAGTACCCAGAGACACTACCCCCCCAGAAATACAACTGAACTCCAGATGACAGAGATCTGCCCCCCTGGAGAAAATGGCTGCTTTGGAGAGCGGGCTCTATGGCATTATACCATACTGAGGCCTCTCCCCCTCCCTAAATCCTGCCCTCCTCAGACTCCACCAGAACATCTCCAGGAATTTCCAAACCTGAAGCTGGCAACCCTAGCCAGGCCTGGCCTTAATGCGTCTTCCCTGAAAGGCCAAAATAGGCTTGGGAAAGGGCCCTGCCCCTCCTCCTGCTTTTTACTGGCAGAAGCAAGCTTTGAAACCTAGGATTGTCTAGCAATGGCCACAAAGGGAATCCATTTTTTAAAGCTACAGGCACTTTTATCATTTTCAGATTTTTAAAAACTCCCCAATATATATTTTTTAGTTTTCACATTTCTTCTGCAAGCCTGGGGCCCTTTTCAGTTTTGTAGAAAGATCTGTCTTGCCTGTTCACAGCTCCAATCACTGGATTTTAGTATCCAAAGATTTGGCTGACTTTGCTATTAGAATATAAGATAACCAAACAAGCCTTAATACTTTATTATTTTTATGCAGGAATAGTATCCAAACCTTGTCTGTCTAAATAGTTCTTTGGGGTCCTTATTGGACTCCCTGTCTATTCAGGATACCACTTTCCCCCTCTTGTTGGCTGTTAAAACTGCCTCAGGTCCCCCCCCCCACTGCAATACTCCATTCAACCCTTCAAATCTGAATTCGTCCAAGATGAAAGGGGAATAAAAGAGGGCAATTTGGTGGGTATGGAGTGTGTGTATTAGGATTGCCAGTCCCCATGTCCCAGTGGGGGTTCCTCTGCTTTTTGGGACTTCTGCCCACTGCTGGCCATCAGGGAAACCCCATCCCCAAACAACCACATCCATGCATGATGTCCCCAACGTGATGACATTACCTGGAAGTGACATCAGCCTGTTGGGGATGTTGCACATGATGCTCTGGTTTGAGGGCAAAACTCTATGGTAAATTTGATAAGTTTTGTCCTTAAACCAAAGCGTAATTGCTTCAATTTTGTCACTTCCAGGTGATGCCATTGCATCAGTGATGTCCCAGAATGCCCCCCAAATCCCCTGGCAACCTCTCTCTCTCTCTCTCTCTCTCTCTCTGTGTGTGTGTGTGTGTGTGAGAGAGAGAGAGATGACTCTGAGGCAACTGCCCACAAGACTGAAGAATGTCCAGTTCCCCACTCTGGCCTCTCCTATGATTCTTTAAACCCAGTCTCCCACAATCAAGTAAAAAGGAGGACACAAGGTTTCATTAAAGGGTTGGTAATTTGTAATGTGCCAGAAGTACAAGCTGGGTTTCAAATAGGTAGAGGAACTAGAGATCAAATTGTCAACATTTGCTGGATTATGGAGAAAGCAAGGGAGTACCAGAAAAACATCTACTTCTGTTTCATTGACTATGCTAAAGCCTTTGATTGTGTGAATCACAACAAACTATGGCAAGTCCTTAAAGAGATGGGAGTACCAGACCACCTCACATGTCTCCTGAGAAACCTGTATAAGGGTCAAGAAGCGACAGTTAGAGCCGGATATGAAACAACTGCTTGGTTTAGCATTGGAAAAGGAGTACGACAAGGATGTATATTGTCACCTTGCTTATTTAATTTATATGCCGAGTACATCATGCAAAATGCTGGCCTGGATGAATCACAAGCTGGAATTAAAATTGCTGGGAAAAACAACCTCAGATATGCAGATGATACCACTTTAATGGCAGAAAGTGAAAAGGACCTAAAGAGCCTCTTGCTGATAGTGAAAGAGGAAAGTGCAAAATTTGGTTTGAAACTCAACATCAAAAAAACTAAGATCATGGCATCCAGCCCCATCACTCCTTGGCAAATAGAAGGGGAAGAGAGACTTCACATTCCTGGGATCCAAGATCACTGCAGACGGTGACGGTAACCATGAAATTAAAAGATGCCTGCTCCTTGGGAGGAAAGCAATGGCAAACCTAGACAGCATAATAAAAAGTAGAGACATCACCTGGCCAACAAAAGTCCGTATGGTCAAAGCAATGGTATTCCCAGTAGTCATGTATGGCTGTGAGAGTTAGACTATAAGGAAGGCCAAGCACCGAAGAATAGATTCTTTTGAATTATGGTGCTGGAGAAGACTTTTGAGAGTTCCTTGGACTGCAAGGAGATCAAATCAGTCAATCCTAAAAGAAATCTACCCTAACTGTTCCCTGGAAGGCCAGATAATGAAACTGAAGCTCAAATACTTTGGCCACCAAATGAGAAGGGAGCACTCACTGGAGAAGACCCTGATGCTGGGAAAGATTGAAGGTCAAAGAAGAAGGGGACAGTAAAGGATGAGATGGTTAGACAGTGTTATTGATGCAATGAACATGAAATTAAGCAAACTCCAGAGGATGGCAGAAGACTGAAGGGCCTGGTGTGATGTCGTCCACGGGATTGCGAAGAGTCAGACTCGACTGTGCGACTGAACAACAACAACAACAATATGTAAAATATGGGAAGATCCGGTTCCGGTTTGACGAGAGAGGGTGCGTGTGTGAGTTTCTCCTCACGTACTGCTCAACCTAATGCTCTTTAAGGTACTTTTTACATCTCCTCAAGACGCTCCTGGAGAGAGGACCTTGGTAAGGGATGCTGGTATCGGGCGGCTGAGGGCCGCCTTGTTGTGAGCCCCAAAGCACAGAGCATCAGGAGCCCCGATGAAAGAATTCGCCGAGCAACAGACAAGCCCACAGAACTGAAAGAAAGAGTCGAAAAAGAAGATAAAACCTGAAGCTAAGTATAATTTATACCCCGATGTGAAATAATAAAGGGGGGAAAGACACCCAAAGAGAGGTGAAATTAAACAAGCCCGGGGGGAGGGGGGAAGGAAACGCCCGTATTAATTAACGCTGGGGTAAAACTACCCGAGGAGCAGCTAGCTAATTACAATTTAATAAAACCGAGGGTGATAGTCAATAGACAACGCGGGCTAGAAAATAAAATGCAAAGCAAGTTAAATATATAGAAGAAAATCACTTAACTAGACTTGTTTCTCTCTTCTTTCTTTTTTCGTTCTGTCTCTTTAACGAGTTATTGATGCGGTGCAGCTGAAAGGGACGGGACGGCGAGAGATGACGAGAAACAAGATGCGAAGGAAGGGAGGAGGGAGAGCAACGCAGAGAGAGAGCTGTGACGTGATCGGGAGGAGCCAGAGGAGAGGGGAGGAGGTGGAGACGTAGAAGCGGATGACAGCGTGCGAGCGAAAAGGACAGCGAGCGGAGGACAGTGAACGAAAAGGAGAGAAGGCGTAGGGAACCTGCGTGGCTTCATCGGCGAGACTGTGGGAAGCAGAGTGAAGCAGGATAGATTTAAAGAGACAGACATAATTTAACTCAGCATACAAACAGAGCATCAATGAAACAATAGTTGAGACAAGAGAACAAACAGGGGGGGAAAGAGGGGCAGAACAGAAATAGGTGGAGAAAAGACTTAGACTAATTTAATTTAGAGAAATTAATAAAAGCTGTATAATTGTCAAATAGAAAATAATCTACAAAAATAAGCAAATTTATGAGACAGCCCAATTATATAGATACTTTCAAGAGATCTATACACATAAATCTGACTAATAAATATTTGCAAGATATTAAGTACCCAGCTATGGCATCAGGTACAAGTGGCAGTAGAAAGGGTTCAATACCATCACCAAGTCAGGGAGCTGGACTTGGTCAAATAAAATCAACAATACCAGTGTCACAATTAAATTTAAAAGATCTTAAAATATTGATTCAAGAAACAATGCAAACCATGATAGACACCACATTCCCAGCATTAATAAAAAAAGAAATAGAACCACTAAAAGAAAAAATGGAAGAAATTACTAATCAAATCACAACTGAAACCACGGAAATTAAAAAACAAATAAATGAAAATAAACAAGAAATTCTTAAAATAGCGGCAGATAATGAAACAACAAAGGAAAAGGTTCAAGAATTGGAATATGAAATACAGGAATTAAAATCAAAAGAGAATAAGATCGAAGATTTGTTAATTGCTCTTGAGATTGACAAGGCAGCCCTACTACTTAGGTGCCAAAATTTTCCAGAATCAATAGAAAAAAACTTAAAAGAAGAGTTAGTACAAAATCTAGCTGAGCAATTAGAAATAGCAACAAAAGAAGAAATAGAAACCGAAATCGAAACAATTTATAGGAGAAACTCATCATATGCCAGAAAACATAAAGTGCCCCGTGAAGTCCATGTAAAATTTTACAAACACGAAATGAAAGAAAAGATTCTCAAAGCCTCATATGATAAAAAAAATCACTATTCAAAATGTGGAAATAAAACTGCTAAAAGAAATACCGTGGAGGGTGAGAGAAAGGAGACAAAGTTATTATATCTTGATAGATTTACTGAAAACTAATCAAACCAGAAGGAATTTTATTTGAATACAAAGGAAGACGGCAAAGGCTAGATTCTATCTTTAAACTAGAAAACTTTCTAGAAAGAAATGGTGAAGAACTGGGGTGGCAAAAAGAGGGAGGGGGAAGAAGAAGAAGGAGAAAATGAGTCCGAACCAGAAGAGGCAAAGAACGAACAGGAAACAGAAAAAGGAAAAAAGGCAGAAGCAAAAAGAGACAGGAAAAGACAGGAGGCAACTACATCACAGGTGCTAATGCGATTCCAGTACAGAAGCAGGACAAAACAGTACAAAGCTGGAAATGAAACACATTAAAAAATTTAAAATTATCTCGATAAACGTAAATGGGCTCAACAGCCCACAGGAGAGGAGAAAAATATTTCATCAAATTACAAAATTGCATGTGGAGATAGTTTGCCTACAAGAAACACATATTAAAAAAGGAGATGAGAAATACCTAACCTGTAAAAAATTAGGAACAGCTTTTGTCGCTACAAATGATAAGAAGAAAAATGGAATGGTGATAGATGTTAAAGAACATCTAAACCCAGAATTAATATACTCTTCAGAAGATGGCAGAATAACAGCAGTTACAATTACAAGAAACGGGGTTGAAACAACAATTATAAATATCTATGCTCCAAATACAAATAAAGAACTTAAATTTTTTTTTGAAGCAGATCCTTATGATTAAAAATTATGGGCTTTACTGCTAGTATATGTATAATAGGCTACTACAATGCAGTTTTCGATCCAGAAATAGACAGGAAAAAATGAAGTAAAAATACAAAAACATGACTGAAACTGCATAAAATCTTTCTACAAATTGCAGATGAATATAATTTACTAGACGCATGGAGAACACGAAATATAAATGAAAGAGACTTTACATTCTATTCCAACAGACATAATTCTTGGTCACGTATAGATATGGCATGGGTGAATATTACAATGTTGGGAGAAATGACAGAGGCCGAAATTCTACCCAAAACATTTGCAGACCATAACCCAATACTACTTTCTTTTAAAGAAATACGGAAAAGAAAAAGATGGATTCTAAATAATAATCTTTTAAAAGATACTAAATTTGTGGAGAGAACAAAGATAGAAATACAAGATTTTTTCAAAAGAAATATCCAGCCAGAGATGTCATTACATACAGTTTGGGATGCATTTAAAGCATATATGAGAGTCTGGTTCATCAATCAGGACGCGTGGAAGAGAAAAGAAAAAAATCGACTGTATGAAGGATTAAGTAAAAAAATTAAAGAACAAGAAGACAAATTAAAAACAGGAGGGAATAGGGAAGAAATTCAAACTAAAATAAAGATACTAGTACATAAGATAAACCTAACATTAACTCAAGAAATTGCAAAAAATATAGAATATGCCAAACTTCACTATTTTGAAAATGCGAATAAACCCTCAAGATGGTTGTCATACCGACTCAGAAAGGAAAAAGAAAAATGAACTATAACGGCCCTTAAAGACGAAAAAAATGAAGAAAAATATAAACCACTAGATTAAAAAAAATTGTGGAAAGTTTCTTTAGAACGTTATATCAACAAAAGAAAGAAGAAAAGGTGCAGATAAAGAATACTTGGAAAAAATAACAAACAAAAATTTAATGAAGAGCAAAAACATATTTTAAATGACCAAATCTCTATTTGCGAACTAACGGAAGCACTTAAGAAACAAAAGAATAAAAAGTCACCGGGTCCCGACGGTTTAACAGCAGAATTCTTTAAAAGTTTTGAAGAGCAGATAATATTAATATTAAAGGAAGTTATACAAAAAATAGAAGAACAAGGGAAATTGCCAACATCATGGAATCAAGCGATAATAACCCTAATACCAAAACCTAACACAGAGAAAAACCAAATAAAAAATTATAGACCTATTTCCCTACTAAACGTGGATTATAAAATATACACAAATATATTAGCAACAAGATTTAAGAAAATACTAAATCAAACTATTCACCAGGATCAAACGAGATTCCTGCCTAAGAGGTCAATGAATATTAATATAAGAATGGTTATCAATGTATTAGAATATTATGAAAACCATCCAGGAAAACAATCAGTGTTAATGTTTTTAGATGCGGAGAAGGCATTTGATAATATCTCCTGGGCATTTCTTCTACAGAAACTGGAATCAGTGGATTGTGGAAGGAAGTTTGGGTTAATGATTGAGGCAATATACAAGAAGCAACATGCCCAGATAACAATAAATGGTGATTTAACCGATGAAATAGAGATCCAAAAAGGGACCAGACAGTGTTGTCCACTTTCACCATTACTGTTTATCTTTGCCTTAGAAACACTGAATGAGCTAATACGACAAAATGAACATATACAAGGCCTGAAAGTAAAAGGCGAAAAATATAAACTTTGCAGATGACCTTGTATTTATCTTGGAAAATCCCAAAGTATCTACTCAAGAATTACTGGCTGTAATTTGGGAATATGGATCAGTGGCAGGTCTTAAAATTAATACAACCAAAACTAAACTATTAACAAAAAACTGTGATTTAGTTGCTAAGCAAGAATTAAAATATCTCACGGGTATGGAAATAGTAAAAAAGGTCAGGTATCTAGGTATTACGTTCTCAAATTGAAATAGTACCTTAATGGAAGATAATTATATTAAACTATTGGAAGAGATAAAGAAAGACTTAACAAAATGGAAAGAATTGCATATCTCCATGTCTGGAAGAATAGCTACGGTGAAAATGAACATTTTACCAAGATTTCTCTTTTTAGCACAGAATATTCCAATCATTAAAAAAACACAATATTTTACAGAAATGGACAAATTAATAAGAAAATTTATATGGAATTAGAAAAGAGCAAGAATTAAACTAAAAGCGCTTCAAGATAGAAAAGACAGAGGTGGATTCGGCTTGCCAAACTGGAAGCTATATTATCAAGCAGCTTGTTTAGGATGGATTAAGGACTGGATCAATTTACAAGATGAAAGATGTTTGAAATTCGAAGGACACGATTTACTTATGGGTTGGCATGCCTACATTTGGTATGACAAAAATATATCACACCAACATTTTAAAAATCATATTACAAGGTCAGCTTTACTTAGTATATGGAAATCAATAAAGCAGAAATTTTATACAAAAACACCAAAATGGGTCTCACCCTTGGAAGCCTTTGTAAAACCATCACTCTTAACAAATGACAATACAGAATCTTATGAAAGACTGTTAGACGTGACAAATAAATTAAAATCAGAACAAGAACTATGTTCACAATATAATTTAAAACTATCTTGGTGGGAACAGATACAATTAAAATCAAGGTATCAAAAAGATTTAAAAATAGGTTTTTATGAAGACAAGAATGAGTTAGATAAAATCTGGCTCTCCTCAAACGACAAAATGATCCAGAAACTTTATAAAATTTTACTTGAAGAATATATGAAAGAGGAAATAGTGAAGAACAACATGATGGCATGGATAAGAGATATAGGACACACAATACCACCTGAAAACTGGTTAAAAATATGGAAATCTATTAAAGTTATGAGAGCTACTAATTTCAAAGAAAATGTTTTCAAAATGTTTCACAGATGATATTGGCCACCAGAAAGAATAGGAAAATGTTATACAAATTGTTCCAATATTTGCTGGTAGCATAAGGCAAATGTGGGAACATTTTATCATATGTGGTGGCGGTGTATAAAAATACAGAAATACTGGAAAACTATACAGAATTTAATACATGAAATTGTAAAGGTGAAACTTGACTTAGTACCTGAAACATTTTTATTAAATATGATTCCGGAGAATCTTAATTATAATGAAAATACCTAATAACATACATAATTACAACTGCAAGGATATTATGGGCAAAATACTGGAAACAAGACAATAACCCCAAATGGAATGAAGTAATAGAGAAAATGATGGGAATAGCTGAAATGGATAAAT
>NW_015174324.1:7485-7641 GCF_001447785.1 Gekko japonicus | reverse complement strand
TTTCTGCCGAATTCATCTCCAGTTGGATCTTTGGGCAGCTTTTGGGAAATGTAGGAGATTTTTTACATACTGAATTTGAGACAGCTTGCAAAACAAATCAAATACTTGCTGACAAAAACCAAAACAAAACACCAGAACTACAATAAAACAAGTCTG
>NW_015174324.1:6277-6414 GCF_001447785.1 Gekko japonicus | reverse complement strand
CATTAAAAAAACACAATATTTTACAGAAATGGACAAATTAATAAGAAAATTTATATGGAATTAGAAAAGAGCAAGAATTAAACTAAAAGCGCTTCAAGATAGAAAAGACAGAGGTGGATTCGGCTTGCCAAACTGGA
>NW_015174324.1:0-6144 GCF_001447785.1 Gekko japonicus | reverse complement strand
TCACACCAACATTTTAAAAATCATATTACAAGGTCAGCTTTACTTAGTATATGGAAATCAATAAAGCAGAAATTTTATACAAAAACACCAAAATGGGTCTCACCCTTGGAAGCCTTTGTAAAACCATCACTCTTAACAAATGACAATACAGAATCTTATGAAAGACTGTTAGACGTGACAAATAAATTAAAATCAGAACAAGAACTATGTTCACAATATAATTTAAAACTATCTTGGTGGGAACAGATACAATTAAAATCAAGGTATCAAAAAGATTTAAAAATAGGTTTTTATGAAGACAAGAATGAGTTAGATAAAATCTGGCTCTCCTCAAACGACAAAATGATCCAGAAACTTTATAAAATTTTACTTGAAGAATATATGAAAGAGGAAATAGTGAAGAACAACATGATGGCATGGATAAGAGATATAGGACACATGATACCACCTGAAAACTGGTTAAAAATATAGAAATCTATCAAAGTTATGAGAGCTACTAATTTCAAAGAAAATGTTTTCAAAATGTTTCACAGATGATATTGGCCACCAGAAAGAATAGGAAAATGTTATACAAATTGTTCCAATATTTGCTGGTAGCATAAGGCAAATGTGGGAACATTTTATCATATGTGGTGGCGGTGTATAAAAATACAGAAATACTGGAAAACTATACAGAATTTAATACATGAAATTGTAAAGGTGAAACTTGACTTAGTACCTGAAACATTTTTATTAAATATGATTCCGGAGAATCTTAATTATAATGAAAATATCTAATAACATACATAATTACAACTGCAAGGATATTATGGGCAAAATACTGGAAACGAGACAATAACCCCAAATGGAATGAAGTAATAGAGAAAATGATGGGAATAGCTGAAATGGATAAATTGAGTTTAATGTTACAGGGGAAAAATGAAGAAATCTTTACAAAACAATGGTCAGGAATGTATAATTGACTAGAAAATAGATAAAAGACTCTAAGATGTATGTATACAAATGAATTAATGGTTATATATGTTTGAAAACTAATAAATAGAAATTAAAAAAAACAATGTGTAAAATATGTACTCCGTGAAGGTCTCTTATATGGGGATCTGCTAGACCAAAAGTGTAATTATTTATGAGGTAACTGGAAATCACTTTTTCATAGGTATTTGACTAGACAGGCAAGACACAGATGACCCCAAACCCTAACTAAAGCATGAGGTGGCATTTTGGGTTGTAGCAGAACAAAGTTGTGCTTTACTGGCAGAAATCCTTTAATCAGTGGAAATGCTCTGGTGGATCTAAGTCAAAGATTCTTTGCATTTGTCCCATTAATAAGTTACCATTGAAAATCTACACTTAACTGTTGGTTCATGTTTCTTGCTTAGACATAATTCTCAGAAAAATAAGAGAAGAAGCTAGAATCCTGCACCTGGGACCATTCCCAGAACAGCATAACCAAGTTTAATGTCAGCTTTTCCACTTGTGTGTGAAATGGCTTCTTAAAAATAACCATACGTTATCTTACAATTGGTTTGAAGAAGGCATGGACTTTTATCCTACATCACATGGCAAGAACTCAATTAATAGTGAATTCATAATTGGTTCAGGTAACAGAGCTTGGCTGTTGTGACTTAAAGGAATACTTGTATAGCCTCTTGTCAACTGAGATGTGAAACAAAATGCATTGCGTTATAAGCTAAAATTCCGTGTGTGTGTGTGTGTGTGTGTGTTTGAATCTCATTCTGTAAATATGATTCCAACATTTGTTGATAGAATTTTGGATGTAGGCTGATTTTATTCTCTCTGTCCACCCCCCCTCCCAATACTCATAATCAAAATAAACTAACATAGAAGTTGAACATGTCAAAGTAAAATGCTCTTCCTGCTGCATATTGGGCCAGGAAGAGGAAGACATAAGTAGTTACCCATTATAGAATGTTTTAATATTTTTGTGCAAATAGAAAATGAATAGCAAACTGAAAAAGTGTAGCCAGTGAATAAAACAGAGGAGGAGGGGAAGAGATCTATTCTGTGAATTCCTTCTCTTTGCGATTAATTGGATCCAACCCATATCTATCTGTGATGCTGAGCAAGAAAGAGACAATTCAAAGGAGCCGTAGAATAGCCTAGAAATATCATAGAACATAGGAAGATCATGCTTGGCTCTCAATAAGGGGTTCATTATCCAGTAGATAGTTTGCCATCCAGATGCCTTGGGCAGATTTCACTGGCCCCCTGCCCAATATTTCTTCAACCATTCAAAAAGCAATAATGAACTGAGACTATGGAAGCCCTCCTTGTCTGTAACGGAATAGGCAGGATGGAATAACATTTGGTCCATCTTTTTCGTTCAGACTCCAGAGAGAAGGTTGTGCTTTGTTTTAGGAATTCCCCCCCACCATGCTCCACAGGCTTGCCTATTTATGGCCTTATAATGCACAATTAACATCCTGTTAAACCCTGCACACATGGTGACTCTATCCTGGTCTACTTGCTCTGTAGCTTTCAACCTCCTGCTACCCTTAAATTATACAATTTTTCCCTCCCTCATGCCAAGAGGTGCTTTTTCAATTTGCCATACTGCCAGTATTTACTTGTTAGCCTGCCAATAGCACAAGCACTTTTAATTGATTTACCACTGTTGTGTTTTTTTGCATTGCCAGGAGAGTGATAAATCGATTGCAGATTGCACTGTACAAATGTGTAAGGCTGCCCTTATAATACAGCCTGCAGGCATTACATTGTTCCTCAGCAGGTCTGTAACGTGCCTTGTTTTCACATCCTGCAATTAGAACAAGAGTCATGCTACTAATAAAACCTGGGGATATTATATGAAATCATCCATTTTCCAAAGTACATTTGTGAGAATTTACTTATATTTTCTATCTAAATTACCAGGTATACCTGGGGAGTTAATGTTTGGCGCAACCCCCCCTCCCCTCTAACATTATATTGGATTTTCTCCTGAATGTCACATTTATCTTTCTAAAGTCCCTTGCTGGCTTTAAGATTTCACATGAACAGGGAATAACAACGAATACAGCTGCATTGTAATAACAAGGAAAAGCCTATGTTTACTGCAAGAGCTGTGATAAGAACAAGGGTCATTTCCTGCAGGAGTGCACAGGAGCGGAGCTCCAGCAGTAAAAAAGCCCAGGGGGTGGGCACATGCAACAAGCCCCACCCCCTGCTCCCAGCAGCCCTCAGTCAGAGCAAGAAGCAGCCAGGTAAGTTGCAGAGCTCCCCCTGACCCCCCAGTCCAAAACAGTCCAGTGGAACCTTTAAGACCAAGTTTTATTCAGGTACAAGCTCTCCCTCCTCTGCAAGGACAGATCTGCACCCCCCCCAATAGCTAACAATCCAAAACAGTCCAGTGGAGCCTGAGCAGTGGGTGTTGCCTTCTGACACACTTCTGGTGATGTCAGGGGATGTGGCATATGCAAATAAGTTATGCTAATGAGCTCCTGCACCTCTTTTTCTACAAAATGACCCCTGGATAAGAATATTCAAGAGTGTCCTTCAGGTTTGATTCCTGCAGTTATAGAAGATTTATGCAAGGATTATGTGGGATAAGGCTGGGGTGGTCCAGACTTGTTTTATTGTAGTTCTGGTGTTTTGTTTTGGTTTTTGTCAGCAAGTATTTGATTTGTTTTGCAAGCTGTCTCAAATTCAGTATGTAAAAAATCTCCTACATTTCCCAAAAGCTGCCCAAAGATCCAACTGGAGATGAATTGGGCAGAAATCACTCTGTTACATCTTGTGGGAGCATTTCTATCAGTGGATCATGTGGTTGCACAAGAGGGGCATATGCAGAGAGGCTGGTTTCATGCTGATTCCCTATTCTTGCTGCAGTCGCCCCGCTCTCTTCCAGATCTATTCTGTGAATTCCTTCTCTTTGCGATTAATTGGATCCAACCCATATCTATCTGTGATGCTGAGCAAGAAAGAGACAATTCAAAGCAGCTGTAGAATAATCAAAATAAACTAACATAGAAGTTGAACATATCAAAGTAAAATGCTGTTCCTGCTGCATATTGGGCCAGGAAGAGGAAGACGTAAGAAGTTACCCGTTACAGAACTGTTTTAATATACTGGTGCAAATAGAAAATGAATAGCGAACTGAAAAAATGTAGCCAGTGAATAAAACAGAAGAGGAGGGGAAGAGATATATTTATTGCATTTTTATTGCACTGTGTGCCTTTATTGTGGAATTATGGTGTTGTATTGCACCCGTATATTGTAAGCTGCCCTGAGCCCGCATGCGGGGAGGGCGGGGTATAAATAAAATTAAATAATAAATAAATAAATAAATTCCTTCTCTTTGCGATTAATTGGATCCAACCCATATCTATCTGTGGTGCTGAGCAAGAAAGAGACAATTCAAAGGAGCCGTAGAATAGTCTAGAAATATCCATTTGCGGTGCCTGTAGGCAGTCTAACCTACAAGACTATCCACTTTCTGGATACACTATTGAAATATATTTGTGGTGTTGTAGTGGAATAATGTGAAATGAAAATGAGCTGATGATTTCAGTGTGATTGTGAGTGCTGCACAGTCAACCAGACTGGTGTAACTGTGACCTGTTAAGCCAAATGCATGCCAACAACAATGTACTTTGGCCTGTCCAATACTTATAATTCTTTGTTTTATTAAGACTCGAAGGGTGATCGTACATGGCTAGTGGTCTGTGTATGACTTTGTGAATTACAAACCATGCAGCCTTAGACAGAAATGAAAACAAAATTGGTGGTTCACCTTGCAGTATATTGTGTGTCTTCATATTTTACAGTGTTCAGAAGTGCAGAAGCAGACATTTTCCCCTTTCATAATGCTGCCCTATACAGTCAAAGTAGAGACCAAGTCAGGGAAGGATTGGCCATTAAGTCCACTGGGACTTGCAGTAGGGATGCCAATCCCCATTTGGGAGCAGGGGATCCTCTGGTTTGGAGGCCCTCAACCCCGCTTCAGGGTTATCAGAAAGCAGGGGGAGGATGTCTGCTGGGTGGTCCATTATACCCTATGGAGACCAGTCCTCTTAGGTTATAATGGAGAATCAATCTGTGGGTATCTGGGGCTCGGGGGGGGGCTGTTTTTGAAGTAGAAGCACCAAATTTTCAGCATAGCATCTGGTGCCTCTCCTCAACCCTACAAGTTTCAAAAAGGTTGGACCAGGGGGTCCAATTCTATGAGCCCCAAAAGGGGTGGGGTATAAATACAATTAAAAAAAAATTATTCCAATGCAGGAAAGGCATTTAAAAGGAACACAGTCCCTTTAAATGTGAGGGCCAGAACTCCCTTTGGAGTTCCATTGTGATGTCACAATGGCTCCACCTGGCTCCACCCCCAAAGTCCCCAGATATTTCCTGTCATACCTGGTAACCCTAACTTGGAGGGGGCACCCAAGGGCCACTCCCCTCCAGAGCCACCCAACCTCAAGAGAGAGATGGGTGCTTTCCGCCACTGCTGGAAGCTGGTGGCCCTTGCCCTGCAAGGCTCAGGGGAGGAGGCTTTTACTGTTCTTCCGAGCCAGCAAAAGATGGGCCTGGCTCAGCCTCATCCCACATTACCTGGTGAAGATCAGGCCTGGGCCAGTCTCGCTGTGCCCAGTGTAGTGAGAAATGCACCCAGTGTTCCAAAGGATGGGCTCAGCCCATCCTTGCCCTGCCTAGTGAGAAATGTACCTGGCCTAGGCTATTTCAACTGATGCAGTAAGAGATACACCTGGCTTAGGCTTGCTCACCAAGGGGGGGGGAGAGCTTGGTCCAGCCTCAGTCTACCCAGTGAGGGATGCACCCCCCCTTCCTTATGTGGTGCAGCAAGCAAAGTGACTGGCCAAGCTTCACAACATGAGGATGGCTGGGCAGGCTTATTCTCCCTCGGGGGGAGGGGGGGAGAAATCCAGGTTCCATATCTCCCACTACAAAAGCAGAATGCTTGGACCAGTAGCGAAGGACATGGCTTCCTGTTGGAGTAGACAGAACTAGGCTTTGTGGATCAATAGTATTACTTGGTATAGAACAGGGGTGGCCAAACTTGCTTAACATAAAAGCCACATAGAATAAACATCAGATGTTTGAGAGCCCCAAGACATGAACAAATATTTCATGTTTTTACTAGAAAATATTGCTGAACAAGTTCTTTAGACTTTA
>NW_015174323.1:412058-414291 GCF_001447785.1 Gekko japonicus | reverse complement strand
CTTCTAAAGAAGGACACTGGCCAATGCCAATGCCCAGTAGGTACCCTCCCCCCCGTTTTGATTGATGGGGAGGAACATTTTGAGATTGCTGACATTTGGACTCTAAAGTGAAACGTGGTAAACTGTGGTATCTGATCCAATGGGTTGATTTTGGACCCCAGCACCAGGAATGGGTGGAAGAAGGGGATATTCGGGCCCCTTTTATGCTCAGAGACTTTCACCGCCGGTTCCCGGACAAACCGGGAGGTCTCCCGCCGAATCCGGGAGTGGGGGGATAAGGTGTATTTTCGGGAGGGCAGGGTGTCAGCTAGCTGCCATTATGTCTGGTGTATATGGTATTACTTGTAGAAACTGTTCCAACCATTCCCCCCCCCCGGTGTACCCTTTTGCTTCGTTATATAAACTGTGTAGCTTTGTGTAACTGGCCAAGGTCGAGCAGCTAGAGGTGGGAGTCGTGGTATCGCTTCGCTGTTATGGTTAGCTTGCCTGAGAACTGAACTTGTGTAAAATGTTGAACCGTTACGTTCCCAAGGAATTGGGCGCGCGTTCTCTGTTCTATTCCCGCCAGAGGGAAAGGGGCTAATTGGCTGGTTCAAGTTCCTTTATTATGTAGTCCCAGTATGATTGCAGTTATTCCTAACAATGTCCTTGTTCCTGATCAAACCATCGCTTTGAAATAAATTTTGCTTTACTTTTAAACGTGGATTTATTTTGAATGCCTGGGATCTAACATCAGCTTTTGGTCTTGTTTTACTAGAGACAATAGAGTTTCTCTGTCTTCTGCTTCCAATTATGTAATCTATTTTATTTCTACATTGGCTGCACCATATTTTGTTGTAACAAAATTCATATTGTGTGGAGTGCTTCTTTTATTTGTCCTGAATCTGCTGCTGATCATTTTCATTGGGTAATACAATACAAAGTTTGAGTCTGGTGGCACCTTTAAGACCAACAAAGTTTAATTCTACCCAGACTAAAACTTTGTTGGTTTTAAAGGTGCCTGACTGGACTCAAACTTTGTTCTGTTGCTTCAGACCAACAAGACTACTAACCTGAACAATACAAAGTTAAGATACTATGAGGGGGTAAAGGGGGGGGGATAGCTCCTCTGATACAGAGTTTTATAATGTTTTAAAACTCTCATCTCTCCCTTTTCCATTTCATTTCTTTTGGGCAATTAGATGTGACCTTAAATTTTTATTTAGAATGCAATCTAATTACACCAAAGTCACAAACTCCTAGAGTTAGAAAAGAAAGCTCTTTTCCTACCATCAGCAAGTTCTTTTTCTACCAAAGCAATCCATCCGGCCCAGAGGATTTAGGAGCTCCTTTAACTATACACTGATCAAGTCCTTATTGGTCCTGGGCTGCAGTCCTGTCTCCTCACCATTCAGATTACTTTTGCTAGGCTGAGCACAGTTCCCATTTGGGGGAGAAGACTGATTGAGGCAAAATATGAGCTGAGCATTTCACTACCTTCATTGAGCAAGGGGCCTGCCATTTTCTTCCTCTTACTTCAAACATTTGTGTGTGTGTGTGGGTCTCTTTTTTATTGTTCTGAGCTTCCCTTGCCAGCTTCAGCTCATTACAAGCTTCAGGCTCCCAGGTCACTTGTTTGTAGATGTTCTTTCTGATTGTTAGCTTCTCTTCTAGCTTTTTATGTGGCTCAGGGGAATGGTGTCTGCTTTGCATATAGAAAGTCTCAGGGTCAATCCCTGGCAGCATCTATCGTTAAAGGGACCAAGCAATTGGTGATGTGAAAGACCTCTCCCTGAGACCCTGGAGAGCCACTGCCAGTCTGAGTGGACAACACTGACTTTATTAGGCCATGGGTCTGATTCGGTAGAAGGCAGCTTCAAGTGTTCATGTAAACAGGGAAGTTGTCAGTAAGACGTGCTCTGCACAGGGCTATCAAGTTTCTCTCCTGGTTTCCTGCACAGGTACATATCTATATATCTAATTCTAAAGTTGCCCCCTGGTGTGCGGATACCTAAATCCACGCACCGGGGGGACCTGGAGGGGAGGGAGAGTTTTGTGCACACGTTGGGCGGTCCCCAGGTGTGCACAAAAATCTTAAAACTTTAAAAAACTATCGGGGGATACTTAAATCCCCCCAAAAGTCACAGAGCGTCCCCTGCGCATGCGCAGGGAATGCTCTGCGACCTCCCTCACGGCGCTTGGGGGGGGAAGAGAGCAACGAGGCCGAGCGGCAAGCCACTCAGGCCTCACTTCG
>NW_015174323.1:406685-411642 GCF_001447785.1 Gekko japonicus | reverse complement strand
CGAACATTTGGGGCAATCCCCAGATGTGCAGAAAAACCTGAAATCTATAAAAAAAACCCCAAAAGTAAAACAGCATTCCCTGTGCATGCACAGAGAATGATCTGAAAACTACCTGGTCACCGCCGCAGCTGCCCCTGGGGGGGGGCGGGAGAAGGCTTGGCGGGGTGGGAGAAAAGCTTGGTGGGCCTGACGGCTGGGAGCCGCACAGTTCTCGCCGTTGGTGCTGGGGGGTGGGGGAGAAGATTTGGCAGGTCTGGCAGGAGCCACACGGGCCTTGCCATTGGTTCGGGGGGGAGAAGGCTTGGTGGACCTGGCAGGAGCCACACAAGCCTTGCCATTGGTGCTGGGGGGCGGGGGAGAAGGCTTAGCAGGCCCAGTGGCTGGGAGTCACGCGAGCCTCGCTGTTGGTGCTGGGGGAGAGAAGGCTTGGCGGACCCGGCGGGACTCACATGGGCCTCACCCTTGGTGTGTGTGGGGGGAAGGGCTTAACTGCAGCTTCCTCCTCCTCCACGTGGAGCTCCCCCCCCAGCAAATATCGCGGGTCCCCTTGTATATATATATTACTTTTAAACTTTTATTATATAATTAAACAGAATACAGCAAGTCACAAAATAACTTATTAATGATATAGGTTGGTTACATGTGTTGATAATGAATGCTTAGTTTTCTACCATAAACAAAGTTCTATCTCTTCTTGATTAGCCAAATATTCCAATATAGGAAGCCAAATTGGAACAAAGTTCAGTGTAAGTAGCCTGTGAGTCAGTATCTGAAAGGGTTAGTTGTAATTTTGCCATAATGCATACATTTCAGAGTTTCTTATGCCAGTTTTGGATATGTGGACTCACTCGATTTTTCCATTGTGAAGCTATAACATTTTTGGCCACAAATCAGAGTATAAAAATGGGTACATAGATTTTTGACATATAATGCTACTCCTCTTCCCTTTCTGCTGGCTGCACCTGCTCTTTTTGAACGTGTTGTCATTAGAAATGAAAGGCCTAGGCTGCATTTCCAGTCATTTGATTACACTCGTCATGGGCGTCATCCCAACAAGTTTTAGTTACACTCATTAAATCATATTTATTTTCTTGTCCTAGGTCAATTGATAATGAAAGTGCACTGTAATTTGGGTGCCAATAGCAGTCATTAACAAATGTGTATAATTGGCCATTGGCAAGAATTATGTTATAGAAGTTTTACAGACATTTTAGCAGATTAAGGGGAAATAGACTGCAAGGGATTGTTAACAAGTTAGGTTCTGTGAGGGAAGTGAAAGATGAAATTCACAAAGGGCCAAGGGAGAACAGTAACTGTTCTTCTTGTCACAACAGTAGCAGGAGACTGAAGCCCCAGAAGGTGAGTGGGTAGAAGAAACATGATTCATTAACTAGGGCACTGATGCATGATTTTTCTAGGCCACTTTTGTGCCCCTCCAAAGGCACTGAAAGTGGCTTCAGGAGGTAGAGTGGGACGTGAAGTTTCTCATTAGTGAGGTTTCTCACTAGCCGCTGCTCCACCCTCATGTTTCCCTTTGCCCTGATCACATTAGTCAATTTCCCACTACTTGCTGTGTGGCTGCATTTTGCCCCGCAGCTTTGGAGGAGGAGGAGGAGGAGGAGGAGGAGGAGGAGGAGATTGGATTTATACCCCGCCCTTCACTACCCAAACGTGTCTCAGAGCGGCTTACAAACTCCTTTCCCTTCCCCTCCCCACAACAGACACCCTGTGAGGTTGGTGGGGCTGAGAGAACTCTTGACAGAAACTGCTCTTTTTCAAGAACAGCTGTGCCAGAGTTATGGCTTGCCCAAGGTCATCCAGCCAGGTGCAAGTGGAGGAGTGGGGAATCAAACCCGGTTCTCCCAGATTAGAGTCCGCACACTTAACCACTACACCAAACTGGCTTTGCCCAATTTCTCCCAGTTTTTGAGGATCGAGTAGATGCGGGGGAAATCGGGCAAACTGCGGGGCAAAACGTGGCCACGCAGCAAGTAGTGGGAAATTAACTAATGTGATTGGGGCAAAGGGAAACATGAGGGCGGAGCAGCAGCTAGTGAGAAATCAGTCATGCTGTGAGTGAAGGAGAGGTGGAAAGTGCTGTAGTCAGCAAGCAGGTATAGAGATAGTGTAAAGTCATAGCCCAGGCTAGCCTGATCTTATCAGATCTTGGAAACTAAGCTCTATGGGAGCCCAGGTTACTGTAGCCACCTGATCTGCCTTTTTCTATCTTCAGCAGATTAGGTTGCTGAAACTTGGCTACAGTGACCCACACAATGGTCACTTCCAGGCTTGACCACTGTAATTCACTCTATGCAGGCTTAACCTTGATGATGACCCGGAAATTACAGCTGATGCAAAATGCAGTGGCACACTTGCTAACGACAACACCTATGCGGGTTCACATTTGGCAGGTACTCCGCCAATTGCATTGGTTACCAGTAGAGTTCCGGATCTGCTTCGAGGTGTTAGTAATAACCCTTAAAGCTTTACATGGCCTGGGACCAACATATCTGAGGGACCGCGTGGTCCCGCATATGTCCCAAAGAGCACTACGCTCTATGGATCCACACCTCCTGGTAGTCCCTTGCCCGAATGATGTCTATCTTGCCTCAACCAGGGCCATGGCCTTTTATGCCCTGGGCTCTGCCTGGTGGAACATGCTTCCCCATTGAGGTCAGGGTCCTGCGGGATTTACTTCAGTTCCACAGGGCCTGCAAGACAGAGCTGTTCTGCCAGGCCTTTGGCTGAGGCAGCGGACGTCCACATATGGCCTCCCTGAGGTGCTTGTCCCACAGTCAGAAAATTTCTTATTCTCAGCTGTGACCACCATTTTAATATTTATGAGGATGTTTTAAATGTGAATTTTATTAACTAATATATTTTATATAAATGAAGTGTTGTTACCCACCCTGAGCCCACCTCTGGGAAGGGCAGGCTATAAATGTGAAGAAATAAATAACAAGCAATGAGCAGGGTCGGCCCTGAGTAGCATTTGGACGGGAGGCCTCCAAGGAGCACCAGGGGCATGATGCGCAGGCAGCCAATGGCAAACCACCTCTGAACGTCTCTTCCCTTGAAACCCTTCCCAGCAGTGATTTGATGGAGACGTATTCTAGACTAAGAAAATAGGCAAAGAAATGAAAGGAGGCGTGGAGGGCCCTGTGAAAAGAGGTAGGGACATTAACCCCAGTTCAAGAATGGCTCTTGTCACTTGGGCTGACCATAGCTGGGGAATATTTTATATATTTATTTAAAACATTTCTTTCCTGCATTATCAACTTGGACTCGAGGCAGCAACCAGTGCAGCTACCAAATTTCAAATACATGAATAATAATCGAATTAACAAAACAAAGTCTGATTAAAATACATCTTTTACCAATTCAAAAGCATTTAGATTTTAAAGGAAGAAGCAGCACAACAGATCAGCACACTCCCAGCCGAATCTGCTGGGAAAATTCACCCTTTGCCAAATGGAGGGGGTCTGCCTTCTGTGCCTTCCTCAACATTGCAAGGAAAGGGACCCTCCTCACTCACTCCAGTGGACTGTCCCCGAGGACCAGGCCCACCACGGAAACAGCCAATGATCTCGCTGAGGCCCTGCAAGGAGTCCTGATGGACCTAAAGGCGGAGGAGGTCTTAGAGTGCAAATGGCCCAGGGGAGGATGCTGGGAGATGCGGTTCAATAAATAGGATCCTTGGCTGTGAAGGGCTTTAAAGGCAATAACCTGCACTTTGAACGGGCCCTGGAAAAATGGATAGTAAGTACAGTTGACACAACACTGGAATTATGTGCTCCAAACAGCTGACCCAAAAAGGAACTGTAATGAATTCAGATGCTGCCATGAATGCATTAAGATGAATGTGAATCATCTCATAAGGAAGCAACGTAAAGCTTCGTCTTCAAGCCGAAGACAAAGCAACCAATCACATTCAAACAGACCGGGAGCGGGAACGTTTGTGATTGGCCTTTATTCGCTCAACTTGATAGGTTGATATGTGTATAGTAGGTGTGGCTACATTAGCCCGGAATGTTTAAATACCGAGCAGCTGCAATGGAAAAGCTGTTCGGGCTATCAGAAGTTGTACCGTGTTAGAGAAGTGATCGTCGAGCTGAAATAAACCTGAGTTTTGCTGAAATCACTCTCTGACTACTTTGTTAAGCATCGGACTTAACAATTGGTGACGAGGATGGGATTCTAGTGCGGGTAGGCAGCCCGCTGGTCCCAACCCCACGACAGACAACTGCGAGCCGCAGCTCGCCGTGGCAGAGCAGCAACAGGCACCACTAGAGCCGGGGGCAGCGATTGCAGCTATGGCCAATAGCCCGAAGTTCGAAGCTTTCGAACCAGCGACCGAGGACTGGGACGCTTACCTGCTGAGGTTCGGGTTCCACCTCGAGGCGAACAATATCACCACGGAGGAGGAGAAGCGAGCTACTCTCCTGAGCTCTTGTGGTAAGAGCGTCTTTGATATCGCCAGGTCCCTGGTAGCACCAGTGGACATCATGACCGTGCCTTTCAAAGAGCTGACGGACAAACTGAAGGCACACTTCTCGCCGCAGCCGTCCGAGATCGCAAGCCGGCACGCATTCTATAAGAGGAGTCAAGCGCCAAACGAGACTGTGGCAGAGTATGTGGCGGCTCTGCGTAAAGCTGCAAGACCCTGCAACTTTACCAATGTTGAAGAGGCCCTACGAGACCGGCTGGTGTGCGGTATGCGGGACGAACGGCTGCAGCAGCGCTTGTTCGCTAAGGCCAAATTGACCTGGGCCGACGCGTACGCAGAGGCCATCGCGGCAGAGACGGCGGATAAATCAACCCGTGAGGTGCGTCAGCGGCTGGCAGCTACGGAGCTGCGCGTCCACCACCAGGGGCCCAAGATGGAAGGCGAAGGCACGCAAGGTGATGTTTGCGTTGTCAAGAGACAAGCGGACAAGCGGACGCCAGTGAAAACTCC